>NC_077231.1:310078755-310336255 GCF_027887165.1 Monodelphis domestica
TTACAAATTAGGAAACTGGGACTGAGAGTGCCAAAATGTATCAGAAGCAGATCTTGAATATAGGCCTTCTTGACTCTGAGCACAATATTCACTAGGTCTTTCTGCCCTTAGTCACCACTAAGTAAGTAAGTAAATAAGTAGTAAAAAGACTCTTTAAGGTCCAAGGATAGTATAATGTGAAGTGGGAGATGGGTTTCTGGTAGCCGATTCTCCAAAAGGTTTTCAGCTCCAGATTTTGTTAATCAGGGGACTGCAAACATGTGTAAACCAGGAATTGAGAAGGGCCCCCAACATGACCTCTTTCCCTTACTAGAAGTTAGATCCCACTTCAGGGAGAGAATGAATTGTTTTGTTGTTTTTTGTTGTTTTTTTTAATCCAGCCCTCAGGGATAGTGAGCCTAACTACCTCACTGTATCACATACCCTAGACACAAAAATAGGTGTCTGAAAGCTTTCCAGTTGGAGACTAGAAATTTACTGTCTGGAAGCCAAATATTTGTTCAAAGGCCTCTCAAGGTGTTGGAGTGGAGGGGCAGGAAATCCTGGGAGACTCACAGATTTCATTAGCTTGTGTTGCCCAGAAATGCAGTGATTGTCCCTTCATTTTCACCTGCTTTCTGTCATCATCTTACTGAACTCTCCCTGCCCCTCTCTGAGAATCTTCTCTCTGTCCTTGCACCTCTCCTGAAAGTCCTCTCACAGAGCCATCTCTCCCTCTCCCTCTCCCCCCTCCCTCCTTTAATCACTAGGAGAAAGGAGGTTTCAGGGCAGTCAGTTCTCCAGAGCCAACTAGTTCCTTGCCAGAGAGTTTAGCTTTATAGCCCTTTGCCTTTTCTCTAGAACTCAAAGAATTAAAACAAGGAATGATGTGGTCTTGTTTTAAGAAGAGAAACTAGGAGGAAAAACCAGCAACTATTTCCTTTGGAATTTAAGCTTGCCTCTGATAGTTTCTTTTTTCTTCTCCCTCTCTGTGTCTGTCTTGCCCTCCTTTCCTCTCCCTTCCTCTCGCTCCTTCAATCTCCCTTTCTTAAGCTTCTGCCCTCTCTTCACTCTCTCCCAGCCTGAAATTCAAAAGGAAGCCTGTGTAGGACTGAATCTGCCATTCCTTCTCCACGTCTTCCCCAGGGGGGCCCTTGGAAGGGTCTCCACCCCGCTACCTTTCCTCCTGGAGCTCATTCCGAGACTTACCGAGTGGCCCACAATGTCTCCCAACCTGCCCACACACACACCAAACTGGAAGTGTTTTCCTCCCCAGTACTCTTTTCCCTGCTCCTTCCACTCTAATTAAGCCTTATCCGAGGTGTAGGAAATGGGGGCGGAAAGAGATGAGGGAGACGAGGGGCTGCAGGGGACCCAGAAGCCCAAATCGAAAGTCTTTTTGTGAGGTGGCACTCTAGCTGCGATCATTAACTCTCACTTTCGCTCCGTTTTAAACTAAGACTCACTTACATCTTGTTTATCAAATTCGTTTTAATTCCTCTTGGTCAGGTTCCAAGAGGGGTGGTGGAGATTAAAGGCAACTGCGAAATCCAATTAGCAGCCCCGTCTTCTCCAGGCCGAGATGCTGGGTCCAAAGGAGATCAAAGCAGATACTTTCTGGACGACTCTGTTCATTAACCGGCAGGCGCCTCACACTGCTCTGCCGGCTCATTACCGAGCCCAGGCCTGGGGACCGGATCTCCGACGATCCCACGACTGGGTCGGGGACACCCGCAGGAAAATCACCAAGCCCGACCCACTTGGAGAGTGCCCATCCCCCAGTCAGGCCTCACGGTGGGTCAATTGAAGCAGAGGGACGGCTCCGAGCTTTAGGTGCCTACCAGCAATCTGTGTCCCTTAATTCTCTTAAAGAGTGCAGGCAAGAATGCACACTCACATCCACAAACACACACACACACACACACACACACACATACACACATACAGAGAAGAAAATCTAGGTAAATCCAGATTTCACTGATCGCCTAAGGCCAGAGGATCGTTCTCTGAAAATCCAACAACTCTAACTGATCCCTCCACCTTTGTTCCTGTAGCTATCAGCCTCTCACACTTTTTCATGGAAACGCGACCCAGCTCTGCGCTTACTCTAGCGGGGCAAGTCTGAGGTCCTCTGCCCTGCAAACGTAACTAGGGGGGGAAATCCTTTGCCTTGTCTAGGAGACACAGGAGACCTCGGAAAAGAAATGACTCACCGGTGGCCGGCCTTAGGTCCCAGGAGGAGCCTTTTCCAGTGTCCTGAGGACTTTTGCCCAGGCATCCAAGCGGCTCTTTGGCATGGCCTGGAAGACAGGTCAGGCGAAAATGTGGGCGTCCATAGGGGCCTGATTCGTTTTGGATCGTGGGGAAGACATGTAGGGAGGGGGAAATGGGGTGCTTGGCATCCATCAACACTTCGACTGGGATAGTAGAGAACGAATTTAGGGAGAGAGAGAGAGAGAGAGAGAGAGAGAGAGAGAGAGAGAGAGAGAGAGAGAGAGAGAGAGAGAGAGAGAGAGAGATTGGTTGTGAGTGTGTGTGTTTTTACTCAGAATAATAGCACTGAGACCCTCCTCTGCAATCCTTAATTTTTAAATCATCCAAGAAAACCGCAGAAACGATGACTTTTCTCTATGGCATTCTGCTTGAGAAAATCCTGGTTAAGCTTTTTAGGCGTCGCCAGCCTTGCAGTCAGAAGGGGGGGGGGGGCGCTGTTTGGAAGGGGGTTGGGATGGAGAGGAGGGTGGGGTGGTGAGAAAGATTTCTCCAGAACCCAGGCTGCTTGGTTTTCTTTTGTTTCTCTGAACCCTGGTATTTGGTCCCGTTTTGGCTGAGATCTGGGTGAAGATTGGGGGCCACTCTGCCAGGTCTTTTGTCCCCTCCAGCCTTCAGAGGGAGGGACCAAAAGACAAGACCCCCGCACCTGCAGGCCTCTCCAGCCTTCTCAGACTCTCTGTCCCTTCAAAACATCCCACCTCCTGCCTCCCCGCCTTCACTAGCCTGGGCAAATAGAGAGAAAGAAGAATTGGACAGGGGCATACACTCCTTCCCGGGTGCTCTGTTCGAACCTGGGGCTAGGCGGTCTCTAACCACCTCCCAGATCTGCACTTTCACGGGCCCCAGGCCATCTCATTATGCGAAGGCACGCCGAGAGCTAGGGATTACCTTTCTGGGGCCGGACCCCTGCCTGGAAGCAGACTGAGCTTTCATCTCCTTCCCAACCCAGCAGCTCGGAAAGGAGAGATGGAGGAGTTTGGGAAGGGGGTGGAAGATTATTTTAGAGCTCTTCTCCCAGAACCTCCATTTCTCTGCTGGTCAGTTTCCCGCGGATGCTCTCGCACTCCGGCTTGGGGGCGCGGGGTGGAGAGGGGCGGGGGTGGGGAGAGCAGTGTTATAGTTTTTACCAGTCAGTTAACCAGGGGATCTTAATTTGTCTGTGTCTTGGGGAAAGGGGAAAATCTCGAGGACGCTTTTAATGTTTGAATATTTCCTTCCCTGTCATTCTTTAGTTGGCAGAGCCTTAAATTTTGTGGCTGCACACAAAGGGAAGGGTGGCTAGGGAAGAGGTGAGCTGAAAAAGGCAGGTGGGTCGTAAAGCGCTGCATTTCTTTTTCTCTTCTCCCATCCCCTCTCCCCTCCCCTCCCACACTTTCCATGCCCAATTTATTGCATAAATAAATAAATAAAGGGATTGAGCCGAAGTTTGAAAACAAAGCCTTTCTCTAATGAGTTTTAGCTCTGCGATAACAAGCACTGGCCGACCTCCCCACGAAGCCAAAGCCAATGGCAACTCTGGTTTGTCTCCAAACTTCCTTTTGCACTGCCCGGGTTGCTCCTTCAATGTCAAGAGAAGGGAATGGGAAGCGGGACGCTATTTCGCACCCCAGAAACGCAGCCCGGGCAATGTACGTTTTGTTTGGAAGTCCCCCCTACTCTGCTCTCCTTGAATCCCTTTGGAAACCCTCCCAGAAAAGGGGGTTTGTTTTGGATGCCAGCAGAAAGCTGGGCAGGACATGGCACCAAGGAGCTCATCCAGCGCGGGGTGGGAGGGAGGTCAGAAGAAGACCTACTTCTTGGCCAATGGATTGGTGTCTGTGTGCATTGCTTTGGTCTGTTTTCGATTGTGAAATTAAACCAAGACCAAGCCAAACCCCTTAGCGTTTGTTATCACTACTTTTCTATTGAAATAGTGTGCTCTTAGTCGTTCGAAGAGGACAAAACCGTTTGCAGAGTTGAATACTTACTACTTTTAATGTGTTGGAAGGTATAGCTCTTTCTTAGGGCACGAAGAAAGACTATTTTGAGAGACGCTGTAAAAACAAAAATCTTAGTTCTAAAATACTTTATAATGCTTTGAGATCCATCTCGTTTTTTTGTGCTATTTTGATCCAGGTTTTGAGTCGACATTATTATCATCATTATAAAAAACCCTTGCTATTTAAACCTCTTATTTCCTTATTGCTATAAAATGGCTGTTGCAGATAACAGGAAAGCAGGGTTGATTTCTTTTTCTAGTCCTCTCCATCGTTTTCTTCCAGCTAAGAAGTGGAAAAGAGTAAGATGGTTCCACTTTCCTTTCAAAGTAAAGAGTTCTCCTTTCCTTTCTTTTTCTCTCCTCTTCTCTCCTTCCTCCCTTCTGTCTCCTTCTTTTCCCTCTTGCCCTCTCCTATTTTCCTCACCCTGTGGAACAGAGCATGCAACTGTGTGCGGAGTCTTCCAGAATCCAGTTGTCTTCTGTGGCAAAAACAGGCAGGGTGGACCCTTTGCTTTGGGAGCTGCATGGTGTCCAGACCAGAAGTGGGATGGAGGGAGGTGTTCTCTGGGAAAGCTAGGATCTGCTGAGGTGAGGGAAAGAGAGGTGGAGAGTAGCTATGAGAACAGGAGCCTAGTAAAGGCCATAAAAGGCCCCCTGACTCCCAGTGTCACTGACACATGCCTTGGCAGCCTATAGTCCAAGAGCTCTTAACCTTTCCAAGTGGCCAGAACATGCCAGATTCTCTGGAGAGGAGCAAGTTTCCCCACTAACTCCCAGCTGTTCTACCTTGTCCCTAGCAACCTGGGCTCAGAATAGAAGGTTAATCCCCTGATGAGTGGAGCAGGCTTCCATCGACGACCTCAGTCCACCCAAAGCCTCCTTTCTGTGTTGTGTTGCCTCCAAATGGCAGACTCTTTTACCTGTATCCAGAAAGTCAGTGTACCTACCACCCCAGTCCCACTAGATCTGGCCCTCAGACAAGATATGGAAATATCTGCTAAATTGGGTTCTTTCTTTTACCACAAGCTGTGGGCTCCTCTACTTTCCTTCTTTCCTCCCCCCTCCTTTTCCCCTTCATTTTTCCCCTTCCTTCCTCCAGTCTCAGCTGGGCTCCTGCTCTAGCTCACTCTTCCGGGCCCCTGGGCTAGGGGATTCTGTCTCCCTTAGATTCCCCCTTGCTTTTCTAGCCAAACATTGCCAGCTCAGTATGGTTACTTCTCTCTCTTTTCACTACATAATAGCTTGAGTCTAGACAAAGCCTAACAGCAGATAATATAAAGAATACCCCAGCCCTGAGTAACTCTATGAAAACCCTAATCCTGTGATTGTCCCCCACTTCCATTCATTATAAGAGTTGCTGGGGTTTTTTTTAACGTCTTGTAAAGGTGGTTGGAGCCATTTACAGTGTAGGCGACACAGTGTTCTTGGGGATTCCAGTTAATTATCTCCAGATTTTTTTTTTCTTTGCAGAAGTGGAGTTTCACCAACAACAACCAGAGCATTTGCAAACCCTAAACATCTTGAATCCATAATTACAACCTGCAGACGGGACTGGACAATAAAACATTGGGGCCTGAGATTTGGGGAAGCCTTCTGGGACAGGGCCTGGAATAAATAAAAAAAAATTTTTAAACAGCCTCTTGTGTCCATTGATCTAATTGCATGGTTGGCTATTTTAAAAATGAAGGTGCCCCCTTGCCTCCGAGAAATAGCTACACACTCCCATTACACAAACGTCCACTGGACTTGTCAGAGACTGAGAGCCCTACTCCATGTCCTTTTGAGCTTTCCTGAGACTTGGGGCCCAGGCTGAGCTAGACATTCTTAGAGCAGTTGGGGAGAAGAGCAGTGGAGAAGAAAAAGGAACAACAATGACCAATATGGAAGTGTGTTTTGCATGATTATAAAAAGAAAGGAAAAGAAAAGAAAAGAAAATTGGGACATTTAAAAAAAAGAAGAAAAAGGAAAATCATATATGAGATTGTAAACACTCCTTTGTGTTGTTTAGGAAGAATACTCTGGCTTGTTGGAGTATTTACATTTAGCAGCTGTTTTAAAACAAAATCGTTAATAAAAAAAATAAATAAAAGAAACCCAAAGGAGTCCCTGAAGTGGGACTTTCTCCTTTCCCCCCATTGAACCTGGAAGGGTAATAGAAGGGCTCAGTTATAATTACAGCTATGTAAGCCATACACACACACACACACACACACACACACACACACACACACACACACACACACATACCTATTTTATTGTTTTTAAAAATTATCTGTGCCTCTTGTTGTACATTATAGCAAGTCATATCCAGAAGTCCCCACACAATAATAGAACTTTCCCTTATGACAAATAAAAAGGATTAAGCAGAAAAGAAGCAATCAACCAATGAGTATTTATGAATAACTTTGTATATCTCCATACTGGTCATTCTGATGGTCTTTACAATATTCAGCCCTATTCATCACACTTCTTTGCTGGACATCTCATTATCTGTCCTCCAGGATTATTACTCTTTTTTCCTTTACTCAGATTTCCCTTCCTTTTTTGTAATCTTTTCATTCACAGTTCCATTCCTTTTCCTAAATATTCAGGCTGATCCCTAGCCCTAGACTTTATATAATTTTGATCCCTGGAAATCAATATACAAGGATAGAACAATAATAACTGTCTTAATACTCAATATAGATATAAAAAAATGTAACAGTCCTCAACAGACAACAGAGAACAACCAGGAGGGAAGTAAAAAAGAAAAGGTATCTTCTCTTGGATAGACATAAGCAGACAGGCTTGAGGCCCTTCACTAATGCAGGCTGAGAAGTTGGGGTTTCCTGGAAACAGACATTTATTTTAATTTTTGTTTCTCAGTGCAAAAACAGTGACTTCCTGTGCCTGGGAATCCTTGAGGTTTTCTGGACTGCTGTTTTTCTTTCCTCTCTTTAAAATGAATTTCATGTTTTCAATTGACCGATACTTATTTTCTCTTCTTCCTATTAACCCCACTCCCCCTGAAAATGAAAAAGAAAACCTTTGTAATAAATCTGCATGAATAAAACATGTTTCCAGACTGGTCATGTCTAAAATATAGAACTTATACTTGCCTTGGAATTAATTTTCCAGGATAGGCAGAAAGTATAGTGGGGGGAAAGGAAAGAATCCATCCATTGAGATGGATATATATTTGAGGACATGCCCTGAGTCTCCAAGACAATTTTATGTCTTGTGGTTTATGTAACACTTTTCAGCAAACCACTTGAATTCTTAGTGAATCACAATTTCAAGGAATAATTTTGTGAAGAATCTCAGTCCTCAGAGATCAATGGAGGGTAAAAACAAGTGCAGAAAGCAGTTCTCAACAGAGTGGAAATCGAAAAAGACTAAATCAACCCTGCATTTTTAACAATGTTCAGAAAAATGTATGGCAATGTGTTCAATTAATTTCCTTGGTGTTGAGAATTCTATATGCTAATATATATATCCCATGTTCCAATACAGTGCCTGGTTCACAGAAGACCCTTAAATGTTTGCTGTTCTATTTCTTGATTGGTCAGTTGCCTGGTGTATAGGAATAAGGAATATCAGGAATTGGATCATAACACAAATCTAGAACTTGTCATTGACCTTGAATTATCTATCCTTGTCCCTCTCCTCCTTCACCCTTCCCTCTATTTCTCTTCCTATCTTCTTTTCCTTCTTTCTGCCTCTGTCTCTGTCCCTGCCCCCCATCTCTCCGCACCCCTATTTTGTAGTATTATTTACTTGTGTAAAGCCATATTTCTCCCTGTAAAAGTTCCTGTTATTCCATCTCCTTTGCATCTTTTAATTCCAGACACATACTTTTTTTTGTAGTCCAGATTTTGGGGGTGTTCAGTATATGCTTCTGGAAACTCTTCCATTATTTTTGGCTATCCACAATCTTAAAGAGTATTTGAGGCCACTGAATGTTTAAATGTAGTATCCACAATCAAGCAGTATTTGTTAGAGACAGGAGAGACTCAGGATTCTTACCTCAAGACAGGAAACCTATCCAGTATACTAGGCTTATATTATCTTTCTGTTTATCTTTCTATCTATCTATCTATCTACCTATCTACCTATCTATCTCTATCATCTCTTTATCCATATTGATATATCTAGACACATGCATGAGCTGTATTATATACATTATATAACTTTACTTATAGATGTCATATAAATATGCTTGTATAATATATGTATATGTTATGTGAACATTCTATTCTACATATTCATATATACATGCACATATACATACAGATACATTTACATAGAGTCCAAATGTTCTTCCATATATAGGTGCAATATGTTTATACACAAGTGGGATATTCTGTTAAAAATTATAGTAATCTTGGGTTTGACAAAGGTAAAATTCCAAATTTTTGGAATAAGAATTCACTATTTGGTAAAAATTGTTGGGAAAACTGGAAAGCAGTTTGGCAGAAACTAGATATAGATTAATATCTTACAGCATTTACCAAAGTAATATAAAAATGTATACATGACCCAGGTATAAATTAAAATATTATAAACAAATTAGAAGAATAGGGAACATTTTACTTTTCAATTTATGGATAGGAGAAGAATTTATGAATAAACAAGAGATAGAAAGCATCATGAAATATGAAATGGATAATTTTGAATACATTAAATTGAAAGGTTTTGTATAAATAAAACTAACACACTCAAGATTAGAAGGAAAGTATTAAGTTAGGAAAACATTTTTTATAAACAGAAGTCTCATATCTAAAACATTTAGAGAACTTTGTCAAAAATATAAGAACATGAGCCATTCCTCATTGATAATTTGTCAAAAGATATGAACAGCCAGTTTTTGGCTTAATAAATTAAAACTCAAATCTCTCTATATATTTTATATATATATTTGCTCTAAATCATTATTGATTAGAGAAATGCAAATCAAAACAACTGAATATAATTGCATACTTATTAAATTGACTAAAATGATAAAAGGGCAAAATGACAAATGTTGGAGTGAATGTGGAACAATACGGATAACAATACATTGTTGGTGGAACTGATCTAACCATTTTGGAGAGCAATATAGAGTTATACTCAAAGAGTTACAAAAGTGTGTATATCTTTTAACCCAGTAATACCAATTTTAGGTTTATTTCCTAAGGTGATCAAGGAAAAAGGAAAAGAAACTATGTGCTCTAAAATATTTATAGTAGCTCAGTTTGTGATGGCAAAAAACTGGAAATTGAAGGCATGTCCATCAATTGGGAAATGTCTGGACAAGTTGTGGTATAAGATTGTAATAGTACTACTGTCATAAAAGTGACAAACAAAATGACCACAAAAAACCTGGAAAGACTTATGTGAAGTGATGCAATGTTAAGTGAGCAGAACCAGGAGAACATTGTATATAGTAATAGCAATATTGTATAATGATCAGCTGTGAATAATTTAACTTATCAACAAGTCATGGATCCAGGACATCTTCAAAGGACTCATGATGAAAAAGGTTATACACCCCCATAGAAGGAACAGATGGAATCCAAATGCAGATTGAAACATGCCATTCATCATTTTATTTCCTCCGTGAGTTTTTCTCGATTGTAAATAATATTTGTCTTGTTTCACAACATAATGAACAGGGAAATATGTATTATGTGATAATATATGTACTATTACCTGCCTTCTTGGGGAGTGGGAAGGGGTAGAAGGAAAGGGGGGGAAAGAATGAGGCATAAATTTTTAGACATAGCTAATGTGAGAATTTTCTCTTTGAGCAGAAGATTTATTATAATTTATTACATATTTATAATAAATCACATATTTTTATGTTGTAGATTTAAAAAATAAAAATAAATGGCACCAGAAAACTTCAAGGAGAAGGAAAAAGAAAGCAAACAAATAAAGAGGTATAGATATATTTTTTAAAAGAATAAATGCATTGTAAGGAATATGTCCCTCATGTAGGATGTTAGCTCCTTAAAAATAGGGACTGTTTCCAGTGTTAGTTTTGTAACCTCGACTTCCTAGAACAGTACCTGAAACAGTGCTCAATAAGGGCTTGTGAACTCAAATTAAACTAGAGTTCAGGGAAGGCTTTGTAGAAGGTGGTTAGTGCTTCCCAACACCCTTAATTGCTCTGTATTTATTCCCTGTAATTTCTTTTAAATTTTTATTTATTTATTTATCTTTAAGTATTTTTCCATGGTTACATGATTCGTGTTCTCTTCCTCCCCCCTCCTGGAACTGACATGCAATTCCATTGGGTTATACGTGTATTATCACTCACAACCTATTTCCACATTTTCTTTATATGTTTTCCATACTTATCTGTATAAATACCTTGTCACATCTCTTGCTAGAATCTGCTTGTTGGAGGTGAGGATGGTCTTGATTTTTTTGGTCATCTTCCCTCCAAACCCTAGCACAATATAGCATATAATTAACAAAACCTTGTTGAATTGAAATGAATTAAAGGATATTACAGAATTGCATATGTGTGTAAAATGCAGATATACATTTACATGTAGATACATATAGATACACACTCCTTACAGTAATGAAATCACAAGTCAGGTCAAAATATGTACATGTACTTGTATGTCTATGTGGATATATGTATGGATAATTGACAAACTATATGAGAGAATAAATATGTATTTACTAGAATATATATGATCTGATTTTATACTATATTGCATCATATATTTTATGTTGTTAGAGTATATTCTGTTTGCTGTGTTATGCTATGTTAGATTATGTTATGTCATGATATATTATATTATTCTATATTATATGGGAAGTCCAAAAGTAAAGCATAAAATTTCCCTAATAGGGGCAGCTAGGTGGCTCAGTAGATTGAGAATCTGGCGTCACACACTTCCTAGCAATGTGATCCTGGGTAAGTCACTTAACCCCCATTGCCTAGCCCTTGCTGTTCTTCTGCCTTGGAATCAGTACACAGTATTTATTCTGAGATTAAAGGCAAAGGTTAAAAAAAACTTCACTGATACTTTGGATGTACCCTATGTGACATTGTATTGTGTTATATTGTGATATTAATGCGGTATAATAGTAATATTTGCATTGAGTACATTCTTAGAGGTGGGTGGGGAATAAACCCAGGACTGAAATTAATCCTCAATAAAATGGCAGTTAATGAAGGAATGACCTTTGACATGTTTTTGTGTTTGTGTGTCTATAAGTTCATCCTAAATTAAAATACATAGTGAATATGGAGTTGCACAAGAACTTTTAAGTGAAAGAATTTCCATTGCCCAAAGGTGAATAGTGTTCCAAAGTGAGCTTGATGTTGACAGATATGAGCTGAAAGAGGAATGCTTGCAGGGCACTACTTCTTTCATCATTCTTCAGATCCCCAGTGCAAATGGTGAGGGCTGGGAATTTCTGCCCTCTTCACTTTCTTTGCTGTTTATGATCGGTTAAGTGGTCATTAATTCCCATTGTAACTCAAGGTGTCTGTCTGTCTGCATGTTTGGGGACTAAATAGATGAGAAATCTCCTTCCCCAAGACTGCCTATAATTGAGGCAGTAATTGGAACTCAGTCTAGCTCCAGATAAGAACCAAGAGGGTGGCAGGACCCTGTGTCACTGTACAAACTGAACCTTGGACTATGCATTGTCCCCTAAATAGCAATGTCATAGTAAACTCATTTACCACCTGGTTGTCCTTGAGCTCAGCTGATTAAAGTTTAATCCAGGGTGGGTGCCCAGCCTTACAATGTTATTTAAACACATCAAAGATAATAAAAAAAAAAAGATTCCAGTGGGAGCCAAGCAGCCATGCAGGGCTGCCTCTCTCTCTGAGGCCATACTAGATTTTAGCCCGACTTCCAGAGGTTCCCTTGAAAAGAACAAGAGTTAGAAAAACAGCGGAGGAAGGAGGACTAGAAAAGAAAAGTAAGCGGGGCTGGTTTCCCTGCTAAAGTGCCAGACTTCAAAAACAGGACAGAGAAATCCACCACCATCACCCAAAGGACAGTGCCTTTCAATTATCATTAGCTCTGAAGACATCTAGTGGGAAGGGATGGAAACTGCAGGTCCATCATTTAGTCAGTCAGGTTCCTCTGTAGGCAAGCAATCTTCCTCTCTGGACACTGCAGAGAACATGAAGCCCTTTCTACAATCTTGGGAGTCTCCCATTCCCTCTGACTTAATTCCCTGAAAGCAATCCATGATGTTTCCACTGAGGCCTCCTAAGAGGTTACACTTTCACCAATAACCTAAATTTGAGCACATTCAATCTAATTGAACAAATATTTATTTATGAAACACACACTGTATGCTAAGTATCACTGCTGTAGATTGTTGTAAAGGATTAGCTTTTCGAAAAGCTAGAAGCAAAGAGATCCCATGGGGGCAATGACAGGGCCAACATTCCAGAGCTCTCAGGAGGTGAGGAACTGAACACAGAGGCAGTTGCTGGCAGTTGGTGGACTCTGGAGGACTATGAGGCTGCATTTTCTCTAGCTGTCAGGATAACCCAGAGGGTAGTTGTCTGGTTTTCTGGGGTGGACTCAGAGAGCCATTGGTTGCCTCTTTCTTTGGCTGTCCTGATATTCTACCTGTTTCTACTGCTGCTGGTACAGAGAAGTGGATTTCTGCTATTGCTGGTGGCATCTTACTGGGATTGCTGTTTGGATCAAAGAAAGAACTCCTGTGTTGTGAGATTTCTTTGGGCCCTTTGTCCTTGCCTCTACCAATCCTTAACTTTAATTGATTAGTTAGTTTAGTTTAATTATAGAAAATTTAGGATTTTAATATCTGGTATGGGTTAGAAGTAAGTTATTACCTGATTCTCTTCCCTTCCTTTCTCCCTTTAATTAAATAAACCTTTTATTTTATATATATAGCTAGTTTGGACCCTTCTTTTAACCCACCCTATAACAAGATACATGGGTAAAAATTAAATGGTCCCTGTCCTAAATCAATCAATCTATTCACAAATATTTATTATCTATTATAAGTCAATTCTATACTAGACACAAGGGAAATGACAATGGTGAGACAGTTTCTGCCCTCAAAGAGATAGCATTCTATTGAGGAAAAAAGATATACACATATAACAACAATAACAATATAATAAATGGACTTACTTTATGGTCTTTGATGCATTTTACAAATAGCTTTATTTTATCCTCACAAGAACACTAGGAGGTAGGTGCTATTATTATTCCCATTTTACAAATGAGGATAGAGGAAAGTTAAGTGACTTGTCCAGGATCACACAGCTATTGTCAGAGACAGGATTCAAACTCAGAATCATCCTGACTCTAACACAGTATAATTGGAGAGTTGGGGGAGGGCAGTAACAACTCAGGAAAGGCCACCTTAAGATAGCATCTCTGGGAACTTATATTTACTGGGAGCAGGGAGGAATACAAATAAGCAAATGGCAAATATTGACTCATGAATACAAAGTCATTTATAGAGGAAGGGACTATTTCTAGTGTATTTCTAGGGTGGTTCATTCAGGATATCCTATGTTAGATCTTAACTAAGGTGAATTTAGTAAAGACACGACCCAAGACAGTGGTCAATAGAAAGAGTTCAGGGTCCATGTCCTGAGTATGACAAATAATGTTCCTTCAACTGTCTGTCTGCAGTTTGTGATGACTGGGAATTAGACACCATGCTAAAATCAAGCTCTAGAGTGATTGTCCACTGACTTTTCTGTGGCTAATACTCAAAGACCCCTTCCCCTCCCCATGTGCCTTCTTTCCAATCCCCACCACCAAAAACACATCCAATTTCTTTAGGAATTTAAATCAGAGTTAAGAGGACCTCTTAGAAATATATAGACAAACAGTGGGGGGGGCGGGCAGGGGGCTCTGACTTTCCCAATAACTGGCCAGATCTTCATCTCACCAGACTGGAAGTCCCAGGGTCTGACTCATTTGACATATGGCCTTGATCTCCAGCACTATCTTTGACCTCAACAAAAACCTCCTCAAAACTTTTCTCTTCTGGGTCACAAGACTTAGCCTTGACCAGAGTAAAGGAGATTCACCCCCAATCTTTAGATCAGAATTCCTTCCCAAATCTCAGGCTTGATCCAACAAGGAACACAAATCAGTAGTAGACATAATCTTGACACGGATATCCCTCTATGCCCATGGGCCTCCACTCCTTATTTATCCCTTTCTAGTTTAATCAGGACAGATGGGACATTACAACTAATGTTTCTTGTCATCAATATGTAATAAATACTTTGTTAAAACCCAATCATATAGCACTTCCTTCAAAACAGCCCAGCTGCCAACTCCTGCATGACACCTTTGATCTTCCCAGTTATAAATACTCCCTTCTTTTTTATTGTATTTCATAGTATTTTGTATATGTTTGGGTACTTTTATTTTTCTTCCCTTCCTCAGTAAAATATAAGTTTCTTGAGGTCAAAGACTTTTCTTTTACTTTTATACCTCTAGTCTTTAGTAGAGTACCTTGCACTTAGGTAGTTAATAAATGTTAGTTAAATTGAAAACAACACTAGATTTGAAATAGATGAGTGGCTGTGTTTGTTCACCACAGAATAATTAACCTACTCTATTATTATTATATACAAACTTATATTATTATATTATGTAGGATAATATACCACATTTTTCTGGACTCCAAATGAGTAAATCTGCATGGTGGAATACATAATTACTAAGGTTCCTTCCCATTCTAAATCTCATAACTCTAGGATTTTCATTAAAAGCTCCTCTTTTGGGGGCAGCTGGGTAGCTCAGTGGATTGAGAGCCAGGCCCAGAGACGGGAGGTTCTAGGTTCAAATTTGGCCTCAGACACTTCCTAGCTGTGTGACCCTGGGCAAGTCACTTGACCCTCATTGCCTAGCCCTGACCACTCTTCTTCCTTGGAGCCAATATACAGTATTGACTCCAAGACAGAAAATAAGGGTTTAAAAAAAAAAGCTCCTCTTTTTTAACATCAGTGTTCTCTTGGTGATACTGAAGGACTATAAATCATGGAAATCCAATATCCTAGAAGAATCAAGAGAGTTGATGCCCCCAAAATCAATGTAAAAAGAATTATGCTGGCCAGTTGAATAGGCAGTTTTCAAGAGAAGAACCCAAGCTATCACTAGTTATATAAGGATACAGCAGATCACTAATAATTAGAGAAATGCAAATTTCTCTACCTCACATCTATTAGATTGATAACAAAGCAAAATAACTAATGTTGGAAGGATTGGCTATGGGACAATAAGCAGGTAATATGTAGTGGTGTAGTTGTGAATTGGCTGTTCTGGAAAGTAACTTGCAATTATATCCCAAAGTTACTAAACTCATCATACCCTTTGACTGAGCAATACCATTAATAAGTCTATGCCCCCAAAGGACCCATCTGTGCATAAATATTTATAGCAGCTTTTTCTGTAGTGTTAAGGAATTGAGTGTCAATCAGTTGGAAATAGATTGAACAAAAATGAAATATAGATGTAATAGGATATTGTCATATCATAAGAAATGATGAAATGCTGCAAGGTGAAGTAAGAAGAACAATTTATGCTCTGAAAACAAAATGACTGAACAGGTATAAATAACTAAAGAACTTTGAAAGACAAAGGGACACAGAGTGCAAATTACTGAAGAATAGTATCCACTTCCTAACAGACAGGAGACAGGCTCAAGATATCAAATGAGAGATACATTGTTAGGTATAGACAACATGAGAATTTGTTTTCTTGATTATGTACATATATTGCCAAGTTCCACCCCCCTCTTTTTTCAATAGGGGACAGGCAAGGAGAGGAAAAATAAAAGTGCTTGTTAATTGAAAAAATTAATTTTAATAATAAAAAAGAAAGATAAAGGGTGGAATCCAATAGGATTCAGCTCATTACTGACTTCCTCCTAAGAATTAGAAAAATGACATCAATTTGTTGGTTTGATGAGGATCACACAAACACCCTGAATCAAGAACAGGAGGTAACAGGTAGACAGCCAGCATGTTGAATTGCTGTTTTCTAAGTATTAAAAAAAAAAAAGAGGGAGGAGGATGTCAGCATGTAGATTGGATCCTATATGGAGGCTTTAAGGAAAGCCATGTGTAAGAACCATACAGCACAGAATGAGAAGATATGACTGTACTATGACCTTTGTTGGGGCAGGAAGTGTCCACAAAGATGATATGAACTCATTAATCAGTCTAAATAGTATATGACATCAATTATGGAATCCATGAGTCATTGTTAATTGCCTTAGTATTTACTGGTGACTTGCCATTCAGAAGCTGTAATCCCCAAGGGATGTCAGTATATAAGATGGGAGAACTCTTGAGTTTTTGATCCAGTCTTAATCTACTCCATTGAGTTGAGGGAAGTGGAGACAGTCCCCATCAATGGCTCTCCATTCAAAGGCCAGTTTCTGTAGGGAGTCTTCAGTGATGCTTAGACCCTGTGCCCAGATTCAGCCTCTCCTTCACTTTAGATTGCCTTCTGATATTTCCCCACTTGAGTAGAACAGGGAGTATGGAAGTTATATAGGAACATTCTCATCCTCCAACTCACCAGACTTCATTCTCTATTCCCATTACCAAATGTTGTCATGATCAGAATGCCCTTCTGAGGGGCATGGTCCTCTCTGATCATTCCATCTAATAACTCTCGTTCCACCAGGGGAAGATGCTTGGGAGGTCCTCTGGCATCAAAGGCAGAGAGTGGCAACAGCTGAGGAACTGAATGGGTTTCAGTTGTGATGGGCATAGACACTCCCTTGCTAGGGTCCTCTGTGGTTTCTCTTGGTTTCCCAGATCCCTAAGTCCTGGTGCTTAGGGGCACAGAGCCTAGCCTTTCTCAGGGAGCTACCGCCAGAGCCCTGGCATTAAGCAGAAGGGCAAAGCTAAATAGAACTCAGAGGGTTGGAGGGGAAGCTGAAGGCAAAAAGCTGAGAGCGTAATTCTAAGTTCCCCATAGACCTACCTGGAACTGCTGATCATAGATGCAAAGAAATAACCCCCACTCTCACACACATACGCAAACTTCCCACTCTCTCCTTTCCATCTGATTGAAGTTGTTTTTACCTCTTTTACTCACAGTGACAAATGAGTCTGATCGCTCTCGGTGACATCAAATTACTTTGCACCAGGCAAGGGTCCCATGACCTGACATAACCCCACATTATGTCCCAGAAAATTTGAAGAAATATGGCTTTTTTTAAAGTGGTTGAAAGGAGATAATTGGTAGCAGGCACCAAGGGGCTACCTACCCTACAATAAGAAGGAAGGTGTGGATCCCGGCTCAGAGGCCAGAGTGTTTCATCTAGAGGAAAGCAGCCTGGCTGCTGCAGCGCTCACCAACTAAACGAAATTTTTTGCATTCAGGGATTTGTTTGAGAAGTTAGCAAACATATTTCACTTCATACCCCACATGGCTTCTTTAAGCCTCAATTCTTTTCTTTCCACTTTCACAAAGTATGGATAAAGGTTGGTCAAAACCCTTCCCTAACCCTGTCCTCAGGCCCCAGTACCCGTGCCTCCTGAGGCTTTTCTCTGTCCTTGTCTGTTTGCCCAAAAGACTTGTACGTGCTTGGATTAGAATCAGCAGGCCTCTAGCTGTGTTTGAGACAGACGGACAAAAGAAAATATTTTTCTCGGCAGAATTGTTTTCAAGACCTCTCTCTCTCTCTCTCTCTCTCTCTCTCTCTCTCTCTCTCTCTCTCTCTCTCTCTCTGTCTCTCTCTGTCTCTCTCTTTCCCTCTCTCTCTCTCTCTCTCTCTCTCTCTCTCTCTGTGTCTCTCTCTCTCTGTCTCTCTCTGTCTCTCTGTCTCTGTCTCTCTGTCTCTGTCTCTCTGTCTCTGTCTCTGTCTCTCTCTCTCTCTCTCTCTCTCTCTCTCTCTCTCTCTCTCTCTCCCCCCCCCCCATCAGTCTTGATGAGCCTGCCAGTCTGGCCTCCTTTCTCTCCTTCCTTTCCTTCCCCTTTCCCATTCCAGAGCCTTTTCTCCTTCCCCTTTTCCTTTTCCAAGCCTTAGCTGCATGTTCCAGTCCCTTCCCAGACGTGGGACTCTGCGAGGAATCTGTTCTAAAGCTAAAAGCAGAGAGTTCCGTCCGTATTCTGAATACAGCAGAGAAATCCAACAATGGCCTTACCGCCCTCCCCCCCCCCCAGTCTCATTTGAGCCCAGTTGAGGTAGCTGAAGGACTGGAGACTGAGTGCCAGGCTCCCAGGACAGAGGAGGCAGCAGAGCCTCTCTGGAGTTTACACCCATTAGAGCTGGAGTTGTTAGAGATATTTATACGAAATCTGTGCCCATAATGTCTACTGTTGCTTAATTTACAGACTCACAATTTGCAAGCACCAGCCCCATTCAAGTGCCTTTAAGCGATTGCATATTTAGCATCAGCTCAGCCAACTATTTAACAAGACATCAGGAAAAAAGTAATTAAAGCACCACAAACAGAGGACGTTCGAAACAATCCCACACGCTGGAATACGAGGAATAAATAACCGCATTCACTGGAGGTGGGGGTGACACTTGGCCCAGCCGGGGGATTTAGATTAGAGTTCTTTACTGGAGTTTTCTTCCTCTTCCTGTTTTCGAAACTGCCTTTTCAAATCCCCCATCTATGGTTGCTGGGGAAGGGTCCCAGCCAGAGGATTAGGGCCGGTAATGAACTCCGTCACCATTGGCCGAACCGGCTTATCTTCTCCAAGAACGGTGAAGTAAAAGGGAAGCTGGGTATTTGAATAAAACCAATTGCTTCTGGAGGTTTGGAAGGGTGTTCTTAGGGAAAACGCCCTGCCCCCCCTGCCCCCATCCCTCTAAATGATTATTCATACAGTAAGTGTCCTTGGCTTTTAACGTTTTGGAGGGAGACTGAGTGCGCCTGTGAATATGCGTGGCAAGCGGGGCACAGGTCTCCAAGTGAGGAAATGATCCTTCGGTGTGGGATAGCTGACCACATTTGCGCCGAGGGCATCAAGAGGACTGGGGCATGGCTTTAATCACCGTGAAAGGTTCTGGGCAGAAACAGAAATGCCTGATTAAAGGCTGGACGTTCCTGGAGAAACGGGGGGCATAAATCCTCCGCCCATCCATTTATTATCTTGATAAGGGGGAGCCTAAAGGTATTTCAGGCTAAGCATGGAGGAGCCTGAAATGCCCAGGGCTTGCCGGCCTTGCTCCTCACACTCAGGGGGAGTCTCCCCTTTTTTCTGCTTCTCCCCAACTCTGGAGAATAACCGAGCAACGGAAGCGAGGAGACAATAGTGCTTTCACCTCCCCCTCAGCCCCAGTTTTCCTCCACCGCCCGCTCCACTCTATACTCCCACACCTTGAAGTTACCTTTCCTTTCAAGAAGCGCTTCCTCACATTTTCTGGGCGATCACAAATTAAGGCCGATTCGGAAGGGGAGAAATCCTCCCTCTCCACCGGCTCAGACAAAAACGGGTCCCCTTCACCCAGCTCCTGGAGTCGAGCGTTTCATTGGAAAGCCGAGAAGAAAGGAGTCCCACATCGCCCTCTTCACTTGCCTCTCCTCCCACCATGGCTGCGGTGCCGTGCCCGGCAGGCGAGGATTTCTCATCGTTCCGTGGACTTCTCAACCTATAAAGCGAGCATCAAAAACCCGAGGCTGTGGGGTTGACTAATGAATGAAGCGTCAGAGCTTCCTCTAGCGCCGAGCCGGGTGTAAATAGCCATAAAAGCGAATATCGAAAGGTTATTTTTATGGCTCTCCTCGGGTCCCCTTTTCCAGGAGACAGAGCAGGGCCACGAGAAGGTGTACAAAGGGCAGCTTTAGCGGGAAGCAGCTCGGCAGCGAGCGCCCTAGAGAAGAGGGAGAGAGCCAGAACGAGCTCTGAGGAGGAAAGAAAGGCAGGAGAGAGAACGGGAGGGATGGTTGGCTCGGCGAGCGCCTGCCCCAAAACAGGTAAGGCCGAAGCCGGCCGCTCTCCTTTAGAGCAGGACAGGTGTACTGGCGGAGCGGAAGGTGAGAGAAGCCCTGGGACAAGCCAGGCTCTGTCTGAGCGAGCTCTGAGCCCTGTCGGCCAAATATGTGACCCAACCAGTTCGGCCGCTGGCGAAGAGATCTGTCTTGTACCGGGCCTAGAGGGTTGAATTCATTCATGCCGCAATCTTGGGCTATTCCACTGTGGGTAAATGAAGCGTGTGTGTGTGTGTGTGTGTGTGTGTGTTTCGTGCGTGTGAGCACGAACACTTCATTACTGCAAACATATAATGTGCCCATAAATCCGTGATCACACCTTGGTGCATAATTGAAAAGATCATACATTCAACTTGGACGTGGCCCCATTAGTGCATTTCCCTCAGTTTCTTTCTACATGGAGAATTTCATAGACTAGTTCAAGGCTGGAGAGTCCCGTTATTATTCAATGGAGAGGGTTCTTAACTGCTGCGAACGGCGTGCCCGCAGATGCACGCCAGCTCTCACATCCCCTACTAGCAGAACGCATGGGGTGGGGCGCGGGTGCCAAGTTAGACCATTCCTTCCTCGAAATTTCTTTCCTTTTCCTTTATCTCACCCCACCCCCATCCTTAATAGGCCCAAGGAGAAAGTCTTCAATTAATTTACTAACAGTGCCTGGAGAATCATGATTTTCTGAATACACGAGATCAGGGCCACGTTTGTGGTTCTATTTTTGAGTTCAAGGAAAATGCACGTTTCCATCTATTCCCTGGTGAGATAGATTGTACAGATGAGGAGTTGAGAGGGCTCTCACCCATCTCCTCTCTCTCTCTCTCTCTCTCTCTCTCTCTCTCTCTCTCTCTCTCTCTCTCTCTCTCTCTCTCTCTCTCTCTCTCCCTTTTCTTTGATTCCTAAACGTCCTTGAGGAATCCACTGGGGGAAAGACTAGTCCCTGTGACCAGGGCTCTAAAGGCATCAGTTTAGGTGGGAATGAGCCAGAGCCGAAAGGAGCAAGCCCTCCCTGCACCCAACCTTCTCCAACTCTTTCTTGGATTGGGATGCCCTCCTGTTCCATGCATTCTGGAAATGGAATTGAGCCTCCTTTCCCCTTCTTTCTTCAGCTCTTTTCCCTTCTGTATTTTCCTGACTGTGACTGGATAGTGAGGAAGAGGTCTCAAGAGCCACCTCAAGGAGCCAGGAAAGATCTCTCAGGTTGCTGAGCCTTCCTTATGAGGAATTAGGACCTTGGAGTTGAAGATAGGAAGAGGACAAAGGACTTTCTGTCAGGCAGAGATGGATGGGGTGCCGTTTGCCTGAGCCTTGGAACCTTTAATTCCTGTTTTCTGTTACTACATGCTTGTCGCCAAGAGTTTGTGGCATGGAGTGGACCATTTAAGGCTACCTCCAGGGAACCCCAGCTCACAGTAGTCAGGCTGTGGCAGGCCAAGAGGCAGGGGGGCCTCAGAAATTCCTGCCCAGTTTTTATAAAAGTGGGAAGAGGGAGGTTGCTGAGAGTGCCTGAATCCAAGGTGTTCTTCTTGGCAAGGCAGAGAAGAGTACATCACTTCTTCTGACATTCTGAATCCTTTCTCCTTAGCTAGCACAAGGGTTCAGGAAAGATGCAATTGGCTTCCCAGGTATTGTCACTATCATTGACATTCTTCAGTATGTCTGAAGACTGTATTTGCCGATCCTTGGAAGTGACTTCTCTGATCCTGAGCTAGGCAGACATTCTGAATAGCCTTTGTCCCAGAAAGTTGGCCCAACTGAGTGTAAGACTCTTGCCAAGTAGCCCTCGGTGGCATAAGGTGGCCTTAATAGCCTAAGAGTCTAGGCTTCAGAGCTCCTTAGATGTTGTAGACTAAATCTCCGTAGATACTCCTTGCCTAGTCGATGTCCTTTGCTTTCCAGTACCTACCTACATCCTCAGCCTTCTTTGGGGCTGAGACTATGTCCTCAACGTCAACAGACCATCTCCTTCCTGGACGAAGGATCAAAGGCGCTAGGAAAATGCAGAAGACGGTGTCCCTTGTTATATTTATTGGGAAAGGAAATAGGAATTGGAAAACAGGGGGATAATGGGAAGTGTGTATGGGGTATGTCCCAAGTTAGAGCCTGGCTTTAGGGCCCCCACCCGCTGGATTCCTATCTTTCTGAGGTTTCTGTAGTTTGTGACGCCGGAGACTTGCCGTACTTGCCGGCAGAATACCGTTAATAATCGTCTGTTTACACTAGAAATTTTCCCTTTCCTGTGATGGAAAGAAAGCAAGGCAATTTTGAGTTTCTCTCTTACCCAGATTTGCCTGAGAATGGGTGGGTTGGAGGTGGGGGCATACAGTTCTTAATTTTGTGAAAATCAGTGCAAAGTATGGCTCTCGTTTGAGGTACTGACTTTGGGTTCGGTTTTGTCCTGCTCTCCTCAACCCAAGAAACCCTCCCCACGGCTCTCCTCCGTCCCTTCTTCCTTTTCTCTTCCCCGTCTCATCCAGACGGTCCAGTCTCCCACTACTAAGACTCCTACCCCAGATTCAGCATTTTTTCCTTCCCGTTCTGTTCTCCGCTTATCTCGTCCTTGCCACAGGCCCTGCTGCGGAAGGGAGAGGGTTAAGATGATCGGCCAAGGTCCCTCGCAAAGCCCCTGGCTTACATTAGAAACATGAATGTCCTGAAATACGGAGTGTCTTTACAACGCCTGAGCCTTGTTTATACGTGGTGTGAGCCATGCGGAGTCAGGTATATACAGGCACTGCATTTGTGTTGACAGCCCTTCTCCGAGTTAGCGCGGGCGCAGGCACATTTCATTTGCTCCCGAAATCAAAGTGGAAGACAGAACCATTTGTTCCGCGTTTTCTTCCGGTCCAGGTTCTTTTCTCCGGAATAGCCGTCTTTGGGCTGCCGCTCCTCCCTCTCTGCAGGTTCCCATCTGGGGAACTGGCGCTTCTTCCAAACCTTTGGCTAACCTAGCTTAGGCATGATATCGCCCAGACCCGCACCTCCGGGAAGCTGGCAAAGAAGGCTCGTGCCTCTCTGTACCAAGTCTTCTTTCTAGGAGAGAAGAGCCAGGGACTGGGGGGTGGAAAGGACGCAGCACCAGTGGAGGCAGGCAGAAGCCATCCTAAGGCGGCGGATGAATCCCGGGTGTCGGTCTCTCCTACACCCGAAGCCCTGAGGGGATGCTCGTCCCTTTCGGTTTCTGAGCCCAGGCAAAGAGGGCCTCTATTCTTGAAAGCCAGTTTCAGGGAGTGAGAGTTCTCAGGTAGAACGGAAAAATCGATACCAACTCTGGCGGTTCTCATTCCTCTTCAGCCTTTGACTGGCTACGTGGGCAAAACCAAGGACGAAGTTGTGATTGGAAAAGCAGGGAATCCTGGGCATCGGTTCACAGGAGGAAAGAAAACCAGCCACCCATTAAAAGAAATTTTACTAAAGGACTCTCCTAGGCCCCCTAAAAATATTTTTCTTTAAAAGTAAAATCCCACATGCCGGTATCTTTGCTTATGTTGAGCAAGAGAGAAGCAGGAGAATATCAGACACAATAAGAAGGCTCAGATCGCAGCTGTCTAGATCCCTCTAATCTTGACCTTGTTGTTCAGGAGGAAGGAAAAAACCTATAATGTTCCTGTCTCCCTTTACACATACTGGAGGGCTTATTACCTACTTTACCACACGGTCCCAGCAGACATCAAAAAAATGGAGTGGCCAGGCCATCTCCTACACTTTTCTGATTTATTCATTGATTTTAAGGGTCTCCATTGTCTTTGAAATCCCAGATTAAGAAATAGAGAAAAAAGATCTGCCTTCCGGAACCGGACAGCGTTTTGACCCGGCTATCGCAGAGCCAGGACTAGAAGTCAAGTCCAGTAGATAGAAAGACCCACTGAGCTCTTTGCATTCCATTCTTCCCCTCTTAGCTTCGTATCTAATCTCAAGGACCTTCAGACATTTTAAGAGCTAATGACGCCCATACAAGTCACTCTGTACCCCGTGATTCGGACAAGATGTTGAAGTTACTTTTACTCGATTTCTCGTTTACATTATTCAGGTCTTGTTTTTTTTTTTAATCTCTCTTTAGGCCTTGGCCATTGTATATTTGAGTTGAGCGAGGCAGAAAGCTAGTCAAATAACTGAATCATTTTATCGGTTTGTATAATTCAGGTGACCAAGTTCCTCTTTGCCTCAAAAACATTGCTGAAGTCGTTATTCCTGTCGTTTTTCTTATTTTTAGCTTTCCAAAACTGGGGTCAAAGGAGCTCGCAACCCGAAGGAGAATAGAAGCAGAGATATCAGTCCTTTCCCTTAAAAAGAAAAAAAAAAGGTAATTTCTAAAATTTTGGCCAAAGACGTTTGGGAACCATTTCTGAAAAGAAGGACTCGGGGAGCCTTGGCTGTTCACCCTGTATCCACCGGTCAGGGAGTCATCACTGGCCTTGGGCTTTTGGGGGTCAAGAGAGAAGAATTTGGATCGCATCTCCACCACCCTTTTTAAACCAACAATTGGAAAGTGACCAGAACAAAATCAAAGTACTCGGAGTTGATATTGGGTATCTTATCCAGTGTGGCTTAACTCAACTCTGGGAGAAAGAAAGAATGGAAATGAAAGGTATAGTGAGGCACTTTTAGGCAGAGAGGTGGCTACAAGGACATGCACCGAGTCCCCTTTCCCTCTCCTTTCCAAAAAAGAAAGAAAGAAAGAAAGAAAGAAAAAGGAAAACTATTGTAAAGAAGATCGAAAACAAATTGAGGAGGGAAATAGAGAGGGAAGGGGGAGATAGTTAAAGGAAAGGAAAATCACTGTTTTCAGGGATGATACCTTTGGAAAAAATCAGACAGGGTCTTCAAGGTTTGAGTGACAGCTCTCACATTGGCTAGACTGCAACTTTCAACTTGACCTTGGCCTCTAGCCGTGTCTGACCCGTATGTAAAACAGCTCTGCCCTTGGAGCTCTGAGCTCTCTTCTCTCTTTTCTGTCTCCTCTCTCTTCCTGCATTTTAAAATGAGACTGCTAAAAAGGAGGGTGGAAGGAAAAGGAAGACAAAAGCGCCGGAGTAGCAACGAAAAAGCAACATTACTGAAGAAAGCCACAGTTTTCAAAATTTGGGCTCAAGTAAGAGGAGGATGTGGGAGATGAAGAAATCTTTGCTTGCAGTTAAGGTCACTGGAGAGGAAAAGCCAGAGAAATGACAGGGTTCTTGTCAGTCGTTGCTTATGTTGGTCCAAGTAAATGCGTAGAAATGAGTGTAAGAAAAATCATCGCTAACGGCATCCCCTGTTCTCCAGGTCCATCCCTAGAGCTGGCAGGCCAATACTTTCTTCTGCGAAAATGCCGGACTGGCATCTTGCCTAGAGTCCAGGACCGTCAAAGAAAGAGGACAGGAAAATAGCCTGCTCCCTCCTCACCACCCTCGCACAGCTCTCCTTAGGGTCAGGGTTGTGGTCACAAAATCCAGCTCCTCTGTGGCTTTGCTCGCCTCGCTGAAATCCCTAAGATTTCATCAGGAAGCCTTCGGTTTCGTTTTTAATACAAATTTTTGTCTGTGTCTGTCTACATACCTACCCACTTACCTACCTACCTGCCTGCCATCTGATTATTCTTTTCCAGACCTCAAGGCTGGTCTCCTAGCCCCTAAGGCGTCCGTAGATTTCTGCCCAGCAAGGGCCAAAGTGCTGAAGACCCGAGTTGGCTGAGTCTCCAGCTGACGGACCTCTGGGACTTTTGCGCCTATCTAATCTTGA
Source organism: Monodelphis domestica (assembly GCF_027887165.1). NCBI lineage: Eukaryota > Metazoa > Chordata > Mammalia > Didelphimorphia > Didelphidae > Monodelphis > Monodelphis domestica. The sequence goes on from NC_077231.1 coordinate 310,104,603, forward strand.
TTCCCGATATGCAGCCTCCATCTGCGCCTACAGGGGCTCGCAGGGCCAAAGCCAGGGCCTGGCCCAAATCCTCCTCTGCAGGAAAAAGATGCAAGGCATCCTGGAGCTTCTTAAATCTGATGAAAAGAGGAGCCAGGTCCTCGTCCGCGGAGCCACATTATTCAGAATGGGTAGGACGAATAGAATAAAGAGACAAGAGCCTCATCCAAATGGGGAGGGGGCTGAAGAGGGCGGGAGAGTATTTTGGAGGAAGGAGAAGAACGCATTCTGAACGGAGAAGTAAGAACGGATTTTGCTCCCCCGAAAAAAAGGAGCCACGAAACCTGGAAGTTTCACCTTAAAACATGAAGGCGAAAAGGAAACATTTAAGCCGCCATTTGGAGGAGAGAAACCTAACTAAACTAGCTGAGAAAATTCTCCAGAGCCGGCTGGATTCTTCTTCCTTACGCGGCCAGCTCTGGGCGGCCAGTCTGTCCTTCCCAAGCTATTTCGTTCCAGCCCGCTCCGACTTAGGATCTCAGGGAGGAGGCCTCCTCGAGCTTCCAAGGATCTGCACAATTGTCATCAGTTAGAGGACGGGAGATGGGGGTGGGGGTGTTGGTGTAATAGCTGTGTCTGTTGCGTCTGGGTTGGCTACAAGTCCTCCCAGTGCTTTTGGACAGTAGAGATGAGGGCAGAGAGAAACGGAGGGGGTCCCGAAGCGTCTCTAGGCCAGGGCCACCACCATCTTGGGACCTTTCCTCTCCTAATCAGCTATTTAGAGCCGGATCAAACAGCGCCGCACATTTCTCGGGCGCAGGAGAAAAAAAAAACAACTACCAAGCGCTCCCCTCCCTTCTCCAATCCTCACCTCAAGAATGAACCAAGGAAAATATCGGAGCTGGCCTAGGCCCAGAAACTGCCCCGCACGCCTGGAGTCCTGACCGAGACAGATACGCAGCAACAGAAAAATCCCCAGACAGATACCGCCACCCAAACATACCGAGCGAGTGCCCCGCCCGCCCGCCCCGCCAAGCCCCATCCTCCCAGAGTACCTGTCCCTCCTGCCCAGCTTCGGGAATACATTGGTACAGAAAAAACACCGCGGTCCTCTCACCTCCCAGACCCCTTCCCCCCTCTTCTAGGCCATCCCTCCCTGATGGGGGACTGCGGGGGAGGAGGGGGTGGGGAAGAGAGGGGGTGGGGGAAAGTGGCGCTGCGGGGAGCCCAACCCTGGAGGAGTGCGGTGGCTGGGGTTGGGGGGAGTCGAAGACACTTGAGTTCCGAGCTTGCCTCTCTTTCCCTTCCCCCACTGCCCTGCGTTCTTCTTCCTTCCCTTCATGACTGTGTTATTGAATTATCCGTGCCTGCTCCCCCCGGGGCCGGGTGGCTGCTGCAGCGGCGGCGGCAGCGGCGGTGGTTGTGGTGAAGGAGGAGGAAGAGGAGGAAGAGGAGGAGGAGGGGGAGGTGGAAGAAGAAGAAGAAGAAGAGGAGGAAGAAGAGGAGGAGGAGGAGGAGGAGGAGAAGGAGGAGAAGGAGGAGGTGGAGAAGGAGGCGGAGGCCCAGCCCCAAGCCCCTGGAACAGCTTGCTTTGCATATCACGTGGGAGGGAGCGGGTGGGTCGGACCAATGGGCGGACGCCTGGCGCGACCCCGCGGGGCGCGATCCGCCCCCCTCGCTCGGGCCCCGGCCCCGCGGAGCGCGCTCTTCACTTCTTGGGGGCTTTTTAAAACAGCGCCACTAGGGTCTTCTCCATGCGGCTCGGGCTATGACAGCCTCCGTGCTCCTCCACCCCCGCTGGATCGAGCCCACCGTCATGTTCCTCTACGACAACGGCGGCGGCCTGGTGGCGGACGAGCTCAACAAAAACATGGAAGGGGCGGCGGCCGCGGCGGCGGCAGCGGCCGCGGCGGCAGCAGCCGGGGCGGGGGGCGGGGGCTTCCACCACCCGGCCGCCGCCCACGCGGGGGGGAACTTCTCCGTGGCCGCGGCTGCGGCGGCTGCGGCGGCGGCTGCGGCCAACCAGTGCCGGAACCTGATGGCGCACCCCGCGCCCCTGGCCCCCGGAGCGGCAGCAGCCTACAGCGCCCCGGGGGAGACTCCCCCGTCTGCAGCCGCAGCAGCAGCAGCAGCAGCTGCTGCCGCCGCTGCCGCCGCCGCGTCCTCGTCGTCGTCGTCCTCGGGAGGCCCCGGGCCCACGGGGGCAGCGGGCGCAGAGCCGGTCAAGCAGTGCAGCCCCTGCTCGGCTGCCGCACAGAGCTCGTCCGGCGCCGCCCTGCCCTACGGCTACTTCGGCAGCGGCTACTACCCGTGCGCCCGCATGGGCCACCATCCCAACGCGCTCAAGTCGTGCGCTGCTGCCGCACAGCCCGCCTCAGCCGCGGCTGCCGCCGCCGCCGCCGCCTTCGCTGACAAATACATGGACACGGCGGCAGGCCCAGCCGCCGCGGCAGCCGAGGAGTTCAGCTCCCGCGCCAAGGAGTTCGCCTTCTACCACCAAGGCTACGCGGCCGGGCCCTACCACCACCACCAGCCCGTGCCCGGCTACCTGGATATGCCAGTCGTGCCGGGACTCGGGGGTCCCGGCGAGCCCCGCCACGAGCCGTTGGGGCTGCCCATGGAAAGCTACCAGCCCTGGGCTTTGCCCAACGGCTGGAATGGCCAGGTGTACTGCCCCAAAGAGCAAGGCCAGCCTCCCCACCTCTGGAAGTCCACTCTACCGGGTAAATGACGCCCCTCTCCCTCCTCCCGTGGCTCCATTCTGCACCCTGGGCTTGATGCCCCTTCTCGTTCCGAGTCCTTTCCTAGCCCTTCCCCAGCTGCCCTCTCCACCCTCAACAAACCTTGAGAGCCAGCCGATCCCCCTCTTCCTCTCCGAGCCCCTCATCACCTTCTGCACCATGGCTTTGCTATAACCCCTGCCGCTTTGCTTTCCACTTCCCATTTATGCCTGTCACCCTCGAAGTGGGGGTAGGGTGGGGTGCCAGGGCGGTAGCTGAGAGGGCGCTTGGTCGATTCCCCTGTGCCCAAGTCTCCGCTCTTTGGAACCCTTCTCCTCCAAGGAATGCTTCTCGGAGTAGTTGGGGGAAATCATAAAGAGTCATCCCTTAGGTTTCCAACTATCTCCACTCTCCAATTTCCCTCCTCACTTTCCCCCAGTATACTGCAGACAAGAGCTGCCCATTTTCAGATAGGCGGGAGAGCTAGACTAGAAGAAAGTTGGGGAGGAAGGGAGGTGATGAGGCAGCTGAAAGTCTGGTATCATTGGCTACTAGAAAGTCCCCCCAGGTTGGGCACCAAATACAGAGTCTGTGCACTCCATGAACGTGGCTGGATTTGAGCACATCCTCTCATTCGTCAGGTAGTCAACCTCTGCTGATTTTTCTTGGAAGTAGAAAGGATCAATTTGGCCCCAGACTGACCCTTCCTTCTGGAGTTCAAAGCTCCTGGGTCCAAAGGTGGCAGAGGTGTTAGTGGAAGGAGGGGGATTGGGCAGGCGTCAGGGCGCTGTGTTTCTGGGAGTCGGACTATCCTTAGTGCCATCCCCGGGCACAGCGGGCCTGCTCCCTGGGTATGTAACTCGCCTTCTTTCTCTTTCTCTCTCCTTGCTGAATAGATGTTGTCTCGCATCCCTCAGATGCGAACTCCTATCGAAGGGGAAGGAAGAAAAGGGTGCCTTACACCAAGGTCCAATTAAAAGAACTCGAAAGGGAATATGCTACAAATAAATTCATTACTAAGGACAAACGGAGGAGGATATCAGCCACGACGAATCTATCCGAGCGACAGGTCACCATCTGGTTCCAAAACAGGAGGGTCAAAGAGAAAAAAGTCATCAACAAACTCAAGACGACAAGTTAATGGATTTTTTTTTTTTTAATGGAGAGAAGAGGCAGCTCTTCTTGGGAAAGTTGCCGAACTCATTGCCTTGCCTACATTCAGATAATAATTAATAATAATGAAATCGATCAGAGGAGAGACGGTGGCCCTCTTCTTTCCTAAAGAGATGTCTTTGATGGAATCTATAACGTCTTTTGAAAAACAAAAACAAAAAACCTTGCGATAAGAAACGGTTAAGACTTCACAGTTCTCCCGAAAGCCCAAGCTGACTGACTGTTAATGCCCAACTCTAGAACCCAAACGCCAACCCCCAAATACGCAATTTCAGATAAGTTACGCATTTACTGAAATCCTGTAAGTATTTATGTGACCTTTGTATTTTAGGACGCTCTCTTAAACGGTTAGAATCTGAAAGCTGGTGAAATTCAGGAGGTCATGGTCAACATCTGCCTTTATTACAAAAAAAAAAATGTTCCCCCTACGTTGTGATCCCAGTTGTATGTGGGATGCCTGCTCAGGTAACTAAATCCGAGTGAAAATGTCCACTTGCTGGATGGTAAAGCTAATGCATTTATTTTATGTTTGTTTGTTTTTTATGTATAAATAGAGAGGAAAGAAGGTAGTGGAATCCTGAGGGCAGAAATATCAAGAGAAAGGGGAAGAGGTCAGGGAAAGAGGCAGCTCTGAGAAAGGAAGATTTCTAGTCTGGGTGGTGAAGACAGCCAAGCCGAGATTTGGAGGATAGAAAGCAAATGTCTGCTTAGAAAAATCCTTTTTAGAAACTTTTATTAAATTGCTGCTAAAAGCAGATATCGAGGCATTTGGACTGTATTTCCTACCCATCCAAAACCATTGATTTTCCAAAGGACTCCACATCTTTTAATCCGACTTTACTCCCCAAGACACCTTCTAGCCTAATCCTGCAACTACCACCAAAACAGCAATACAATTCGGGTAGAGGGGGGACAACCCTCCCAATTCTTTTTTATCCCCATAGAGTACTTGTTAGAATTGGCCTTTTCTATTTGACGAAGCTTTTTTTTCTGGAGAAAAAAAAAAGTAGGGGTTAGAAAACTCAGAGCCGAAATCCATTCTTGCCCCCGTCCAATATTTTGATTTCTATAACCTATATTTTGATCATTTAAGTAATTAGTTTTTTTTCCTTGTTTATCATCTGTTATGAGACCGCATTAGGCAGTGTTAGGGATTCGTCTTACAGCACCTTTTTAATCAATCAGTTATTTCAACCAGCACATTAGACTTGTTCTTATTCACTATTAAAAAAATGCTATCTTGTAAATAAAGACATTCAGCGCACTGTGAACGATGTATCTGTGCACCCTCATTTTTTTATATTTCTACTGAAAAGGAAAAAATTCTAAGACATGTAGATAGTGATCTAGTGATGTTTATTCTGTTAATAAAATAGTCACTGCCGTACAATCTCAAGGAAATACTCTTTATTTCCCTATCCTGGACTGCGCTGCGCGAGAGCGAAGACCCAGCTTTATCTCATCTTTTCAAACTAGGACCCTTCTTTTCTCTTCTCAATCCAGCTCGTATTCTTCCTGTAAATATGAGCAAAGGATGAAATCTCCCTCTCTCTAGATTCAGCCAGCCGAGAAGTGCTTAGGGAAGGTTAAAGTGTCAGGTATTCTGGAAGGGAGGAGGAGGAGAAAAGAAAGAAAGAAGGTAGGATGGAAAGGAAAAGAGATATTCTAAATTCCCAGGCTTTCAATGGAAAATGAAAACCAGTTGTGAGGATCAGAGATGCCAGGGCCGCCGTATTTTAAGGTCTTTTGTTGGGTCTGGATGTGTCTAAAAGTTCAGGTTTTGATATTTGTTGAAATGACAAGACTGGGAAAGGCCCTAAACCTTGACCTTGACGAAAAAAGACGATTTGTGACCTTGACTTTTGACAGCTCATGAAGTAGGCTCTTTGGGATCGGTAGATCAAGGGCGCCACCTGGTGGTTCCGCGGATTGTTGTCATTCGGCTTGTCTTCCTACAAAGCTGCTGGGGCGGGGCTGAGTGGAGAGGGGATGGGGAAGGATTCTAGGGAGCACCCAGGCCTTCTTGGAGGCAGAGCTGTTCTTTGGGGGGTTGGGGGGGGTTCGAATCCAGAAAAATCCAGCCTAAATAGATACTAATTATATGGGTTTGTGAATATGTGACATTTGGGCGAATACACTCATATTTTTTATATTCCAGGCTTGGAAATATGTTGTAAATGTTGTGTCCCGTCAAAGTGTTGTAGGGTCAGTGTTGACATGTGTGATGATTTATGAAGTTATTGGAAATAATTTCTGGCCTCCTGTACTTTGGGTGATATAGAATCTCCTCATATATATATGTACATATATATAAATACAGATTATATATATATATATACATATATAGTATCTCTCTATAGTAATAATGGTTTCTCCAAAGCTCACTTTAAGCCATCTTAATAATGAATCTTTTCTGCCATGTCAGAAGTCCATGGATGTGTTTTCAAAGCTGAACATGTTTGTTACAGTACAGGAGACCTCCCTCAAAAACCTTCCTTTCCTTCCCGTCATCTCCTAAGGTGGTCTACTGCTGTAATTAGAATTATTAGGAAACCTTTACGGCAAATAAAAAAGGTTTTAGAAGCCTTGCTCACTCTAGACTTCTAGAATTACATTTCAGAAATTCAAAGAAACCCACTTCTTTAAAGGTCAATATGGGAACCCTTCTTGATTTCAGAGCTATAGATCTGACCCTAAGCGCCATTCATAGGAAGACTCCATTGGCAGCCCAGAAGTTGAGGGTTTCTTTGCATGTGTACAGTCATGAATGGAAAGCCTGTGAGACTTGCCTGTTGGTTTTCCATAAAGAAGATATGCATATATGATATAACCTGGTATAATGTATTTATGAATGTCCATATGGTAGATATGAGCTTGTGTACATAGGCTTAGGGCTTTTTCTACAGCCTTTTGTTGGAGGGTTTGCCTTCCTGTTTATTTTGGAAATAGTACTATACTAACTCTGTCATTTCATGGAAAATGCAGTCATGTTCAGTTGTGAGCTCCACAAACACACCCAAACAACCCAGGAAACACTTCCCTCTGTTGTTCCTCCTCCTTGCACCTCCAAAAAGCTAGACCTTCTTTAAGATGCAAAATTAGTCAGAGAAAATTAAAATATTTCTTCAGAACTCAGTCACCTTAAAAAGTGATCACCAATAAGTCTGCAAGATGCAATCTTACTCTAAAGACAAGGATTTTTTAGTATATTTTTGACACAAATGACAATAAGCCAGCCCAGGTCTCTCCTTATAAAATACACACTTAAACATAAACACACCACCAGTGTATTTCCTAATTCAATGCACCTCGAGGGCATCCTAGATCATCTATGGACTCTTTGGGAAGGCCACAGAGCCTCTCTTATTCCTTTTCTGTGTTTGTTGATTGTAGACATGTAGTCAGGGAAACATCTGTTGGTGCATGGGTATTAATTTCTAGAGAATGGAGTAATTTACTAATTATCTTGGCTTGGGAGACTGGCAGGCAGCAATCAGGGTGACCTCAGGGACTCAGACTTTGAAGGCCTGGTTTTACCACCCAACCTAGGCTCCTTTCCTCCTTGTTGTCTAAACCCTACCTACAAGGAGATTTGTAACCTTAAAAGACAATAGATTAACTGGGGAAAGAGGGGTGGGAGGAGTTGGAGAGGAGGCAAATTTTTATGGTTCTGAGGATGGTGCCAAGATATTGATTTTTTTATTCCTCTTTTATTTATAATGTTCATTAATCTTCAAGATAGTGATGGTAACTGCTGTGGCTTGTGGAGCTCTTAAAGAAACCAACAGAGCAGAGAAAGCCTGGTAATGTCCAAGCATTGCTTTTCTCTTTTCCTCTTCCCTCTTCTCTCTTCTCTTCTTCCTCTTCCTCCTCTTCCTCCACCTTTTCCTCCTCCTCCTCCTCCTCCTCCTCCTCCTCCTCCTCTTCTTCTTCTTCTTCTTCTTCTTCTTCTTCTTCTTCTTCTTCTTCTTCTTCTTCTTCTTCTTCTTCTTCTTCTTCTTCTTCTTCTTCTTCTTCTTCTTCTTCTTCTTCTGCTTCTGCTTCTTCTTCTCCTCCTCCTCCTCCTCCTCTCTCCTCCTCCTCTTCCTCACCCCTTCCCCTTCTAAAAAGCCTCCTAAAATGCAAAGTGGGAAGGCTTTGAGAGCAGCATGAAAATATTCAGGAAATCAACCAAAACTAGCCTTCAGTGAACCTGGTTGGGGGCTGGCCTAGAAAGATCGTAGGTTCAGAAAACAAAACCAAACTACATATACACCTAGAAGAGATGGGCAGATCAACAGTGATCCACGCTAGGCCCTTTAGCCTTATTTATTGCATCAGGGTTTTTATGTAATCGAGTTTACGAAAGACATTTCACGGAGAGAATTTGTTACACGTCACTGCGTGCATTCCACTGCTGTTTACGCACAGTCTGGAGTTTTTAAATAGACCTATTTTAAATGGCAAAGCGCATACATACACAAAAATGTGAAATGGAACCCGTTCAAAAAAAAAAAAAAACCTCGCCTAAACGCCAACCTTTTCTAAAAGCCCCCCGAAGTGCAGACATTGAGCTCGTAGCGTCCTCTAGAAGGCGAAGGGAGGACTTTCTCAGCACTGAAACAAGCAAGGCGCTTCTGCAGACTTGGCGAATACTTAGAGTTGTCATATTTGCTGCTGGGGTTGTTTTGTTTTGTTTTGGTTTTGGTTGTTTTCCTGCAACCCGCCTCTTTACCCCCTCTGTGTTCCCTGCATCGCTCCACGGTTTCCCGGCTTCTTGCCCCACTCGGAGTCCTTCCCTCCCTCCCTCCCTCCTGCACCTCGAATATGGAGTCCGAGACCCCGTCCCACCGCTGATTTATGCGCATTCCTTTAAAGTTGATCGAATGCGTGTCAACAGCCCGAGACCTGGCGTAGAAGCCGAGAAATGCCCAGCCAGTCGCTCACTTCCCATTTTTCATAAGCAAAGATGCAGCCGATATTCGAGAGGCCGGGAGAGATTTATGCTCCGCTTCCCGGACAGGCACGCCAATTAAGTTTTCATCTGCTCCGGCCGGCGAGTAAATAATAGGCAGCTTGATTCCTCCCGAAACGGGAAGGGCCCCCTTCGGCGGTCTCGGCACCTTCTCCCGGGCTGCTCCTACCTATGGACAGACGAAGGGGGCGACGATGCCGCGACTTGTTTGTTATTTTCCTTGGCTGTTGGGGAAGAGAAGAGCTTCAAGGCCATAACTATTCTGCAGCCCCAAGGCCCGTCAGCCTAGCTGGCCCGGGCGTCCTTCCGTTCGTCTGCTGCGGGCACAGCCTGGGCCTGCAGAGCCTTGGCCTCATCCGAGCTGAGAAGCAAGAAACCAGATTTGCAAAGTACTTTTTAAGAGGAACAAGAACCCTCAAGGTCACCCCCATTCAGGCCATTCCTCCAGGCCTGCTGGAGTAGAGGCAGGGAAGGGGGAACCGAGAGGCGGTGGAGCTCCCAGACCCGCCAGGGCTCTCTTTCACTCAGAAGGAGTGGATGAATCCCGGCTACAAAGCGAAAAGTCTTAGCAAAATGGTACCCTCGATCTTCCCAGTAGTTCTGAGCGTAGGGAATCTGAGAGGAAGGTGGTGTGGATCGGAGTAGAAGACAGGCTGCAGCATGCACCTGGAGCCCGGGAGCCCGGGAACACTGGCATCGAGACTGGGGGAGGGGGGAGGAGTATTGGGAAACGGTGCCAGTTTTCAAAGCTCTGCTAGGCGCTTCCCGACCCTAGCCGGAGACGAAAGCTGGCATTCTCCAGCCCAAGTTGATGTATGCTGACGTCATTTCAGCCCCGGAGTTGGGTTTTGAAAGATCGGATTCGTTTGGGTGTTGTTTGAGGAGGACGGACACAATAAAACGAATGGATGGATAGATTGTGTGGGCCCCCACCCTCTCCAGGCCCAGGCCCCCGACAAGAGAATAATTGGGTATTTAATCGCTCTCCGTCTTAATTCTTGGCAGAGTAGAAGGCGGTTTGCAACGGGAAATAAAACTTGACAGCGACATATTTCCTAAAAGGAATTCTAAGACTGGCTGAAAAGGAACTGTGTTTTTCTCCCCCCAAATACTTCCGCTGGAAAATCCTGTATTTGTTTAGGCGCTGTTCGGAGTTCTGGGGGTTCTGGGTTCTGTGGCTCTCCTGCGGAGCCCCTGCTGGTGGAGGGCAGCCCTGGGAGCTGTCTGTGGCCTCTCTGGCGGCTTAGAAGGGCTGCCTGGAGAGCTAGCGTCAGTCAGTCAGAGCTTTCCTAGAGCTCGGGCTCCAAGCCCAGGAGGGCCTGTCTCAGGCCTGGTCATTAGGTACTAGAAGCCCCTTCCAGACGAAAACACGGGAGAACTCTAATCCCCGGCTCTGGGTGAGACTTATTTGGTTTTAAGGGAGAACGCAAAAACAGGACGGCCAATTCACTCTCGGTGGCAAGGTCTGCTGCACAGACCTTTTGCGAAGGCTCGACCTCGTTGGGACATGAAATGGGCAGCTGCCAGACGGCCTGGGGCCAGAGACGCTGGAGCTTTGGCCATCTTGCCTTTTTCTTTTCTCCCCACCCCAAACCCGGGGTCCTCATTTCTAGGTCGGATGTTGCAGAACATACCGTGTACCTGTGGTGATGGATGGGGGTCCAGACATAGGAGAGGGTCGTGAGGCCCGGTTTTGGTTGACTTAGGAGTACTAGAGGTAGCTACATTGCAGGTCCAGTTAGGCTGGGGGGGGGGGGGGAGGCTCTGCTCTCCAGGGTCATTGTTGCCCCAGGCTTTCAAGCTGGGTGGTGACTTTACACAAAGCCTGTGGCTGAGAAGAGGGTATGAAGCTGGAGGTGGTGGGGCTGGGAGGGGAAACTCGTTTACCCAAAGCCAGCAGACGGGAATAGGGACTGTTCCGACTGCTATTGGGTAGAATAGCACTGAAAGTTCCCGAGATAAAGAGGCATCTCTCCTCCGCCCTCCCTCGCATCCCCCTCCCTCTCCCTGACCCCCCCCCCCTTCCCCCTGTAGTGAAAGAAAGCGCCCTCCTCAGCGGCGTAAAGGTCAAGTCCTCTAGAGAGCCATCCACGGTCATGTCTGTGGCCAGGCCCTCTGCGTGCTGGAAGGGAGTACGGAGAAGGGGCACTGGCCGCTCCAGAGCCCACACTGGACTCTGGGGGCCAGGAGGAAAATGGAGATAGCGGCTGCGTTCCGTCTTTCTTTGTGACTTTGTTCTCTCGCAGACTCGTTAATTCCTGGCAAAATGTCGAGGGCGAGCAAACCTGGCTGCTTGGAGTACCGACCAGTCTTGTTATTGTGTTTTTCCTTTGGGAGGGGGAGTTGTTGCGCTTTGAATATCATCTATCTCCGTGCTTCCCCCCCACCCCCTGGGCCGATGAAGTGACTGAAGGAACAAGCTGAAGATGACTGGTCGGCCTCTCATCATCCTTTGCTGGGGGGAGGAGTGGGGAGTGAGGCAGACAGAGAGAGAGGGGGAGGGAGAGAGAGAGAGAGACGTTTCAGCTTGGGGGGGGGGGGGCTAAGGAGATAGATATGCAGCGCCTGCCTCGGGACCCTGAGCCCCTCTGCAGAGCTTCTGGACACCATTCGTTGACACCAAGGACTGGCTACGATGAGCATGTAGTCCCTGGCCCGGTAAGAGTCGAGGGAGAATGAAATGTTGGGAGGTGGGGGTGGGGGTGGGGGAAAGCGCATGGCTTGGGGCTTAGAAGGGGTCTTATTGAAAGACAACAGTGCCGTCGTCGACCTCGATTGAGATCATGTCTGGATGCCTCCTGGGAGTGCTGGGGCCTGGAAGGTTTCTTTCGATTTGGGGGTGGGGGTCCCTCTCTTCCATTTGTAAAATTCAGGCAGATCTGGCCGAGTTTGCTGGAACAGGCTACAGCTCAGAGCCCAGGGGCCTTTTTAGGTGCCCAGATGCAGAGTCTGAATGTGGGCAGGGGGAGATGAGGCCAAGAGAGCTTTTGAGTGGGAAGGAGACAATTTGGGTGCATTGTGGGAGGAGGACCATCTTCCTTTTGGGGTTTCCGAAGCCTTGCTGCTACAAGATTCCCTGGGCCCCAGCCTCTTTGTTTGCTAAGTCCTAAATCTCAGCTCCAGGATTGTTTTGAATCCTGGAGATCTTGAGATGGAATTGAAATAAGTTTTGCTGGGATTCAAGATGGTGTTTGGGGCAAGACTCTCTCATCTTTCCTTTACCCATTCTGGCAAAAAAAAAAAAAAAGAAATGCAGGATGATTGCCAGGGCCCGGGGCTTACCCCAGTGCAGGCTGACTCTCTTGGTGCTTCTGGCCTGGTTCTTGGGCGTCTGTGGCTCAGAAATACCTCGCCTGCATTTTTAATCGCCCCTGCCCACCCGCTGTTCAGTCTTATCCTCGCTACAGGTAATGATTGGCACATGTCTAAAGCAAACCAGACGGCTCAAAATGAATCCAAAGGGGGCCCCTGGAAATCATTGTTGAAAAGGAAAGAAAAGCCCAGAACCTCCCTCCTCCCCCTATATACACCCCCCCCATCTGTTCACTGCTAACTGAGGGAAAGGATTCTGGGTTATGTGCAGTTAAACCGTCTGTGGCATTCTTGGGGAGACACTGAAATGACCAGGCCAGGCCAAAACTGGTTAGCCTATGAGCCACATCCTGATTTTCATTTCAGACAGACTGAAATGTGTACTGCTGTCCACCAGGCAGAGTGTTAGTCAAGAGAAAATGGAATTGTTGGGGAAGGAGAACCCAAAATGTGTTCCTAAAAGGACTTCCCTGCACACCCCCATCCTATTACCCCCACACACCCAACCTCAGACCTTCAGGGCAAAGCCTCCCCACTCCCCCATAAACATAGCAGAATCAGAGAGACAATGCATTCAAATTCCGGGCTCCTCTTTATTTCTGTGGGGAGCAGAGCAAGTTTGGGTTTAGGGAGGAGTTGGGAACATAGCTGCTGGTGCCCAGCTCCTGTCCTTCCGTTGGGGCACAGGAGGCAGGGACCAGTTTTCCTCCTTAGAGAAAGAGACTGGACATGTCGGAACAGAGCCCCCAGCCGAATCACAGGCAGACAAGCCCTTAACCCAATAGGGAGAATCCTTCCTCTGGTCTTTAGAAATGCCTCCAGGCCAGGCCAGATAAAGTTGGCCCCAGATGCATTCAGAAGGCAGGAGCCCAGGAATCTGACCCTGTTCTTGATTAATAAATGCCAACAAAATCAGATGGAAAGAAAACCCCTTTGAAATAATCATTCAACACAAAACTGCTTAAACCAAGGGATGCAGGGAGGTTGGGGACCTGCAAGAACTTGAGCAACTTTCCTTCTCATAATTGCCCACTTGAACTACTTCTCTCCCCAAAAAACCTTTTGACAGCAATGAAAATAAAAATAATTCTCAAAGGGATTTAAAAAATGTTCCTTCCCTCTGGGGTCAGTGTGGGGAATAGGCAAATATTAACCAGATTTTGCTCCCAATGGAACCAAGAGGCTTCATATGCAAAGATAAAAGAGACAGAATTTAGGGTTCTTAGGGTATCTATTAGGCTGTTAGTCATAGGATATTGGTGGCAGAAAGGATTTGGAATAATTAGTAGGTATCCATTCACCATTAAAGCAGGTATTATTGTTGCCAAGTCAAGTTCAAACCATTCCCTGTCTAAATAGTGTCAGAAAGAACCAAGGGTGGTGTGGTGTCGGGAATGTGAGCAGAGGAACTGAGAAGGGGCCGGTGGCAGAGGGATGGGCACAAATTATTAGGTTCACCTAGTGGTGATCATGACTGCTTTCTCTAATTTTTCCTAAATACAGCAAAACAGCTCCCAGCTGAGGTCTGAAATAGGAGAGAGGAAGCTATGGGTGGGTTTATAAAGCCTCTCGTATGGAATAATGGAGGGACTCCTCCAATGAACCCGCTCATCCATACCCAGTCACTTTCACAGAAAACTGAGCTGCCCCCAACTGGTAAGGGAACTTTAATTTTTTTTTTTTACTGTATCTGCAGGTTCCAAGTATGAGGGAATAAGAGGTTCTCCCCCACTCTTAAAAGGATATAAAATAGATACAGCTATTTCCCAGATTCCAGGAGTTTAAGATAACCTGAGAAAATATATTTAGCAGTCAACATCTTGAGGCCATTCTAGATATTTCTCTTTCCTGCCCCATAGTTGCCTGCAGAGAGCACCTGTATGAGAAGACATAAAGAGAAATGAGTGAATGTTTGTTTTGTAGGGACAACTATTGTTTCTGGTTTTGGCTGTTTTTCTGGTTTTTTGAAGGAGAGGACATAGGGGACAAAGTAGTCTATAGACGTGAAAAGAGAGGAGAAATGTGTTAGTTGATATGGCCAAATCAATAATTTCCAAGACTATGACCAAAAAATAAAAAGGAAAAAGAAAAGAAAGAAAGAAAGAAAAAAACTTCAATTATCAGCAAAGTGGTTTTATTGAATCCTTCTTGGTTCCATTCTGTCCTAACCCCACCCCAAGGCTTCAGTACCCCAACCATTAGTCACCTACATACATACATACACACACACAACACTACCACCACCACCAGACCACACCAGATACTCAGACAATGATTATGTTACAGCTAAATGTTCAGAGCTTTCAATGCCACCAAGCGGTATGAGAAGCAGCAATAAGCTCATGGGAATTGGAGATAGAAGAGGAAGAAGAGGGTGGCAAAGGGGGGTGCTTTGGGAAAAGCTTTCCAAAGACAAGCTGAAGTGTAACCGAGGGTCATGACCATCTATATTGGTCTAGAATCTAGCGGGAAATTGCTCAACCTCAGTAACGCCCCCCCCCCACTCCTCCATTCTTTTGTGTCCATGTTCCTCTTAGTGGGGAGCCTTTGGAAGACCGATCTTTCGAGTGGCCATCCTTCCTTGACGATCAGGGGAAGGGAACTTCAGCAGAAGCCTGTGGCCCAAGGAAGGCAAATCCCTGAGTGGGAGAAGCATGCATCCCAGTCGGCAAGGACTGGGTTTGCAGAGAGGGAGTATGTGTGCTGGGAGTGGGGAGAATCTGACTGCAGAAGGGGATTAAAGAAATTAATGTCCCAGCTCCAACGAAGAAGGCGGCCAAGCTGAGACCTAAGCGGATGTTTACATTGGGCCGAGATTTCATAAACTGGACATTTCCATGCACATAAAATGTGTCCGAATTGGGTGACTTAGGATTTCAAACAAGCTCTGCCTTCTTCTGGGACCAGATCCTTAAGGAGAAACCAACTTGGTGTGTTTGTAGGGAGCAGGCAAAAGAAAGGCAAAAGTCTCAGCGGTTGTGGAGCAGAACGACCTCCCTTCCAGACATATTCTGTATTTCTAGTGAGAGCGGAAGGAAGGAAGGAAGGAAGGAAAGAAAGAAAGAAAGAAAGAAAGAAAGAAAGAAAGAAAGAAAGAAAGAAAGAAAGAAAGAAAGAAAGAAAGAAAGAAAGAAGAAGAAAGAAAGAAAGAAAGAAAGAAAGAAAGAAAGAAAGAAAGAAAGAAAGAAAGAAAGAAAGAAAGAAAGAAAGAAAGAAAGAAAGAAAGAAAGAAAGAAAGGAAGGAAGGAAGGAAGGAAGGAAGGAAGGAAGGAAGGAAGGAAGGAAGGAAGGAAGGAAGGAAGGAAGGAAGGAAGGAAGGAAGGAAGGAAGGAAGGAAGGAAGGAAGGAAGGAAGGAAGGAGGGAGGAATGGGGAGAGAGGGAGGGAGGGAGGAAGGAAGAAAAGGAGGGAAGGAAGGAAGGGAAGGAAAGGAGGGAGAGAAGAAAGGAAAAAAAGAAGGAAGAAAATGTCCCCAAAAGGGGGTGTAAGAACCGATGCGATAAGAACTCAGATTAAAACCAGGTGTATTTTTCAAAGCCAGACTAGTATGTGGACACTGGGGACCACAGAGCAATTTAAGGCACATTTTTCCCTGTGGGCACTTGCCTCGGGAGCCCACCCGCCAAATAGCGGCGACCAAAGGGTCCGTATCCTGAAAAGAGAAACCTGAGGCTAGATAGCCAGATAAATCCAGACAGCCAGTTCTGATTGGGATTGCTGGCCCAGGTTTGAAGTGTGAGGGTAAAACCCATTTCTCCACCCATCTTTCATGCTCCCTCTATCCCATTGCCCATCCGTGGAAGTGGTCCAGCTACAGAGGAACTCGAACTCTCAGCCTGTATCCTCCGCCAAGTCCAAGGCGAGGTTTTGGTTTGTTTTTCCTGCCGGCTCCGATCGTTATTCGCTTCTGCATTTCCAAGTCTGCTTTGGATCACTACTGTCCTAGAGGACTTGGACGCCTGCAGATATGGCCTTTTTTTTTTTACCCCTTCCCTGTTTTATGAAAAAATTGCTTTCGCCCCCAAAATGCGCCCAACGGAACCAGAGGAGCCCAATTCTCGCTTAACCGTAGAGCCTTAGAATTTTTTTTACAAATAAGCCCGAAGGAACTTCACTCTTTGCCAGCCCATTAGAACTCATTAGAAGCAGGTTGGTCCAAATGTCCAGAATTCCTAAAATTGTTTGCCTTCCTCCGAAGAAATTTGTAGGCACTTTACATAAGGCTCTTAAGGAACTCCATGTTGACCAATAAAATTAAAGAAATCGAGAGAGAGAGATGAAATCGATCTTCTAGGTTATTTGACTGTCTTCCCCCGTGCTAAAGCAGTTTGCAGAGACCAGATCGCCTGGACAAGGACAGAGCTTTGGGTCTATCTTACCTGGGAAAGCTTGGAGAACACGGGAAAGGGTCATGATATGCCCAGATTCTTGCCTGCTCTTCCCACATCTTCTGGGCCTCTCCCGAAGCTGAGCGAGCCTTGTACCCTTGGACTGGGCCTCCTTAAACAGCCTCAGACAGGCAAAGAGCAAAGTCAAAATCAATTGCCCCCTCCCTCCCCCTGGCAGCCTTGGGCCTTCTCTCCCTCCACCACTTCTTCCCCAATAACGAATATTCTTTCCTGTTAGTAAAAAATGACCGGGACAGCCACCCCCCTCTCCACCCCAGTTATCTCCCGCCCAGGCATTCCAAGAAGGCTGGGAGAGTAGATGAGTTAGGTTTCATTTAACAGCAAATAAAGCTGTGAACAGGACCTTGCGTCTGTCTGTCTGCTCCCCATTATCTTCCCACACACTGTCTCCTTGCTCCCACCCTTTCCCACTAGCAATCCCCAAAGATTTGCCTGGCTTCCAAAGCCTTCTCTTGAGGCAGTTCTGTTTTGGAGAGTTCCAATATACACCGCTCCGAGCTCGGTTTTCTCAGTTCACCCTATTCCCCCGACCTGTGCCCGAAGTCAGAGCCTAGCTCTCGCTCAGGCCAGCCACCCTGGTTGCATCCTCAAGCTCCCTCTTCTCACTCTGGGTTCTCCTTTGTTTCCAGTACACAACCTTGGGGGTAATAGGGATAAGAGTGAAAACCTCCCCTCCCCCTGTGCCACGTTGGGAAAAAAGAGATGGAGCCGGAAAAGGTAAATCTAAATCTGACTGACCCCCTCATACCAACCTTTTCGGGGTCACTCTTCCCTCTATAGGGGTGCAGTTAATTAAAAAGTGACGGCTAGGAGTTGTGGACAGGCTGGCGCATCCATCTCACTGCTGAGCAACGCGGGCTTGTCTGCTCTACCCCAAGCTGAAGTTGACTGCCAAAGGGCTATAAAGCCGGAGGTCTGTCTAGAACTGTTTTCGGTTCTCCTAGACGTCCCGTGTTCAATTATGGCCTTAAAAGCCCTAATACAAGTGCAAGAATGGGTTTGCCATCGCCCAGGGGCGGGGCGAAGCCTGCGATGGTGGCGCCTTTGTTATCTCAAAGTCACTGAAATCCTTCAGACAGCCCTTTTGTTGGAGGGAGGGGGTTGGTGGGGGAGTCGAGGGTGGGGGGTGTATTTTTTATATAGAAACCTCAGTGCAAGAAAGAAAAAGGAGGAAGCCCAGAGATCTACATTTGTTTTTCCTTTCCTTTTTCCAAGAATAAGTGAAGGAGAGGATACAACAACCAGGAGATGAGGCAGAGGTAAACGTGTTGCAGCCTTGCCACTTGAAATATGCTATTTCCTTGAAGTGCATCAGATCGAGAACTTCCTTCATCCTCATGCCTCCCTTCCACTACCCATTCATTTCTTTACCTCTGCCCAAGCAACAGGGGACAGAAATGACGAGCTGGCAATGAAGGAGTCATCCTTAAACTTATCCCACCAACCTTAATCATCGCAGGGTTTTCTCGATGCAGACCCTGATTAGAGTTCGTTAAATGGCGGTGTCCGAGGGACGTGATTTGTGAGAAGTAATCCTTGTAAAAAAAAAAAGCATATAAACATAAATGCTAATAAATTAGTTTACTCCACTACAAAGTAATTACTGCGTATTATTGATATTTATGGCCGGTATTCAAATGGAATGGTGAGCCATCATTTGGTGAAAATACATAATGAGAATATTTCTTTCCCGGAGCAAACATGATTAGATTTGTTATTAAGTCAGTTACGGTCAGCTCAGCAATAAATAAATAAATCGATGTTGACATTTAAATACTGAAGATCTTTGGATGGAATTTAGGCTGCAAATCTTCATATATACACACCCAGATATGGAGATATTTTTGACCACTGCAAGTGGGAGATGTGGAATGGGAAAAGCTTAGCCTTTTTCCTATTTCAAGTTCCTTTGGGCACCTTCTCCCTGCAAGTGCCAGGAAAAGAGGGATAGAAAGTAGGATCAATTCCTAAGCACCCCGGCTTCTGCGGCGCCCTTTGTGGTCAGCTGCCACAGCCAGCGATTTCCCTCTCCCTCTTCACCCCCTAAAGCTGGGTAATTAAATCTGGCAGAACTGCCAGGGTTTTCCTTCATTTC
Source organism: Monodelphis domestica (assembly GCF_027887165.1). Classification (NCBI taxonomy): domain Eukaryota; kingdom Metazoa; phylum Chordata; class Mammalia; order Didelphimorphia; family Didelphidae; genus Monodelphis; species Monodelphis domestica. Next base: position 310,123,244 of record NC_077231.1, read on the forward strand.
TTTGCCTTTTCCCTACTTTCCCCAAAGCAAATAAGAGTTCAATTGTCAGAATCACCACAGGCGTTTCTCTCGGTCTTTCTCTATTCTGTCTCTGTGTGTGCATTATCTGCCTCTGTGTCTGTCTGTCGTTCAGCGCCTTCATCCAAAGGTGCTGTGTTTGGCTCTCTCTCTGTTTTCTTTGGTATTCCTCGTCCTAAGGGGTGTACACCGAGACTTTCAAGTTCCTGTCTTGCCCAGGCGCCGCTGCCTGCTCTCGCTTCTCTTTCAAGCAAAGAGGCAAAGCCTTCATCTAGTTTTCCAAAAGAGCTCCCCCTTTTCTCTCCCTGCCGGGAACTTACCCCCCCCCCCGCAGAACCCCAACCCAAGACTGTCTGGGTCTGCCTGCTGCAGAGAAGTAGCGGTGGGGAGTCACTGCGTGTCCAGCCTGCTCCTGGAGAGAGCCTCAGACGTCCATTCCTATTAACTAGACTGCTGTAATTAAGCAAGACTGGAAGTGTTTGTAGAGCCCGGGCTCTCTTCAGGGCCATTGGTTTCCCAAGGCATCTTTGCTAGGCATCGAGGACGACATACAGCCTCCCTCCCCTCCCCGCCTCACTCTAGGCCAGATCTCCGAGTCAGGGAGCTCCGAAGGTGGGGAGCAAGCGTGGGAAGGTAGGGGTAGGGAGGAAGATCCCGGCTGAGACGAACGCCTTGCATAGCTGAGCAGGTCTGCAAAAGCGCGGGTGAAAACCGCCTTGGGGAACTGATGAGGATCCCAGTAAAGGGAGGTGAGTTATTGGAGCGCCTCGGAAGTGACCGTGAATGCGAGCGTGTAATGGAGCCACCGTGCAAATCGGACAAGCCCGGAGTCCAGCACATTCACAGCGACGAAGGCTAGCTCTGAAACGGATAGACCAGGGGATGGGGGGGGTGGGAGGGGGGGCTGAATCGGAAGCAAGAGACCCTGACTGGAGCTGGGGGTGGGGTAGGGAGGGGGAATCCAGGAAACCAGGGAGAAGGAGAAAGGCAGAGGCGGACCCAAAGACAGAAAGCACAGGGCTCCCAGCCCAGTCCCAATGCCTCCAGGAGATCACCTTGGCAAGAAAGCACTCGCCAGCCTAAAGGGGGGAGGGGTGGAACGGACCGTCGAGGTCTGTAGTAATGGAGAGGGGGAGGCAGGAGCTTGAGAACCCCTCCCCCGGAGGGGAGCCAAGCAGGGTCTGTCACGCGTCCGGCGGTCCTCTGAGGGTGCCCCAGCGAACATGAGTTACACTGGAGATTACTGAGCTTTCGGTGAGAATACCAAGTGCCGATCTGTTGCTTCCCCTGAGATGGCCACAAAGAAAGGAAAGGGGGTGGGGGGTGGGGAGGAAGGGGGGGGAGGGCCTGGACTACTCGCAGCTTGTCAATTTCAACATTTGGTCACATGACCAGCACCTCCCTGCTAAGGATGGGGATAGATTTCCACGTCAGCTTACGTCTCCAAATTTCTACTTCACGGATCTGCTTCAAAGACGCAGCTGCATCCGAGAATCATGTGGAGCTCAGCTAATGCGCCGAGAGCGAGGTAGCCCAGGATGGATTTTGATGAGCGCGTGCCCTGCTCGTCTAACATGTATTTACCCAGTTGTACTTACTACGTCTCGGGTCCTGACTTCTCGAGCCTCCCTTCTTTTTTGCCCCAAACCCCGTCTTCTCGCCCCATGACATACTCCTACTCGTCCAACCTCCCCCAGGTCCAACCTGTAAGAGAAGTAACCTTCCGGGAGTACGCCATTGAGCCCTCCAGTAAATGGCACCCCCGGGCCAACCTGCCCCACTGCTATTCCGCAGAGGAGCTCATGCACAGAGACTGCCTGCCCGCCTCCGGCAGCGCGAGCGTGGGCGACATGCTGGCCAAGAACTCCGCCAACGTCTACCACCACCCCAGCACCACGGGCACCTCGTCCAATTTCTATAGCACTGTGGGCAGGAACGGGGTCCTGCCCCAGGCTTTCGACCAGTTTTTTGAGACTGCCTACGGCCCCCCGGACAACCTGGCCACCGCCTCCTCCGACTACCCGGGGGACAAGGGCACGGACAAAATGCCCCCGGCGGCCGGGGCGGCGGCGGCAGCTGCAGCTGCCCCGCCAACTTCAAGTTCGGACGCCGCCGGCGGCGGCTGTGGCGGCAGGGAGAATGCAGCGGCGGCGGCGGCTGCTGCGGCAGCGGCGGCCGCCGCTGCAGCAGAGGAGAAGGAAAGGCGCCGGCGGACTGAAAGCAGCAGCAGCCCCGAATCTTCTTCCGGCAACAATGAGGACAAATCCAGCGGCTCCAGTAGGTATAAAGGCAGCGCCCCGCGCGCTCTCTGAGAGGGGACTTGGAAATGTAGCGCAGCCCCGCTGTTAAATTTTTATATGCTGTTTTATAAGCATATAAGGTTTATGAAGGGCCCTTAGATTTCCCCCAACAAAACTTTGTTATAAAAAGGCGCGATCACGTGGCGAGGGCTGAAATTGGCCGTGAAATACCCACCGGCCAATGGAGGCCTGAAAAAAAAAAGGAAAGTAAAGCACCCACTCCGGTTCTTTTTTTTTTTCCGCCCTTCACCCCCCAAGCAGCCGCCCAGAGTCCCGGCTCCCGCTCCGGGGTCAGCCCTCGGGAAGGGGGGAAATGGAGGGGGGTCGCCTGTAAATTCACCCCCGAAAGGGATCCCGGAGCCTTTGATACCGAGGTAATCCAGCGCTTTTTATAAAAGCCATGTGTTGCGCCCAGAGTCTAGTTAGGGGCCCACATTCAAAGGCAGGGCTGGTGTGTAACCACCGCCTGAGAGAAAGAGAGAGAGAGAACAAGAGAGCGAGAGAGGGAGCTGGGCTGCCCAGCCAGCTAGCTCAGCCCGCCCGGCCCACGCTAGCAATATATTAGAAAGAAACAAATTAACCCAAAGCTGGCCTTTTTGTCCAAAGGAAGCCATTTTACTCAGGCACTGTGGCAATTACTGGCCGCCTTCTGTCCGGCGGCGTGTTCCTTCTCGCAATTGTTATTCAATCTGTCAGAAGGGGGGTTTTTTATGTCTGTGTTTTTCCCCCTCTCCCCTCAACTCCTTTAAAAGACCAAGCTTGCCAAGGCTTTGAAGAACTGGGCTCTGTTTCTCCCCCTCAGTCCTACCTGAAGAGGACCGTTTGGGGTGGAGGGTGGGGAGGGGGGGCGGAATCTTAGAGATGAGGGGAGCATTTGCTGAAATCTCCGGGAAATTGCTTGCGAGAGGGAGAAGGCAGGGTCAGGGCCCCCGCTATACGGCTGGAGAAAGGAACTGGGCTGCCCAGAAGCCGTTGCTTTTAACTACGGGGAGGATATGAATCCGAGTGGACTGACCAAGTGTAGACTCAAAGACCACTGGCCTCTGACAAAAGAGGGAGAAGAAAAGTCAGAGACATTTGCCAAACCCCAGCCAATAGTCAAGGGCGAGAGAAGTCGCTGAAATGGGAGCTGTCTCACATGCCCCTTAAGAAAAGAAAAGAAGAGAAGAGAAAGAGAAAGAGAAAGGATGCCCCAGGTGCTAGAAGGTGAAATTTCCGTGAGAGGTTGTTTGTTTAGTCTATCAGGGCCCTCAGAGCTTCAGGGTAACCCCTGGCTAGCTTTAAAAGCTTCAGCCTCTCCGCCTGTTGCTTGGGAGAACATGCGTTTCTGATCTAGAGTCTGGTGTGTTGCCTTCATCGGAGGGGGGCCAGTCTGGCTTGAAGTACTGACTTTTAGCAAGCCTTTTCCTGGGTTGGGCGAGGAGAGCTTGGTTCATTCAGCCTCCTGCAGAAAGTAGCCCCTTTCCACTCCCGGCTTTGGGTTAGAGAGGCGAGATAGACTGGAGAAAGCGAAGAAGGTGTCATGGGAAGTCCTCTAGCCAAAACTAAAGGGCAGTGCCAGCCCAAAGGGGCTAAGGGTGCCAGTCCCCGTGCCCATGCTCTTCATGTTAAGGGGTTAAGTTGGAATCTCAAGGTCACCCCCACACCTCAACAACCCTCTCTCTACCTTCTCTCATTCCACAGGTGGCCAGCGGACCCGGAAAAAACGTTGCCCCTACACAAAATACCAGATTCGAGAACTCGAGAGAGAATTCTTCTTCAGTGTCTATATTAACAAGGAGAAGCGTCTCCAGCTCTCCCGAATGCTCAACCTGACCGACCGCCAAGTCAAAATCTGGTTTCAGAACAGACGCATGAAAGAAAAAAAAATTAACAGAGACCGATTACAATACTACTCCGCCAACCCGCTACTCTAAAGTCGGTCCGCCTTGGGGGGTTCGTGGGGCTTTTTTTTTTTCCAAGAAGAGATTAAATTCCTATTTCGCCCTTGACAAGGTCAAGCCACACGGGTGACTTTTCAGGAGAAAGATGTGGAACCGAGGGATAGAGGGACTGGGGGGTTCACACGCCAGGACAGCGCCCTGGGCCTTTGGTGGGGTTTTGGCGTTATTAAGGAGGATAGTGGAATGTTCCTATTCCCATATCAACTGGAATCCATTCCATTGGGACCCTTATGGCTCTAAGACAGAGTATTTTGGTTGCCCCACACTCCAGGGTGGAACTTTTTATCTCTTACTGTGACGGACCCTGTACCCGGGCTATAAGGAAACTGGCTCCTTACTTTCCAAAGGGAGGCATAGGACAAAGGGAGAAGGGGTCTCCACACCTAGCTGTAGGTCCCTTTGCTTGGGCCTCAGTGCAGGATGGCTGACCTAAGATGGAAAGGGGTGCTAAGACCCAGGATATGCAGCGAGGACCAATGCGAAATCAAACTTGGAAAAAACAACCACACCACCAAAAACAAACTGCAGACGTGGGGGGGAGGGGGGGGGAAGAAGGAGGAAGGTACCGAAGAAAGGGGGATTCTTCAGTTAGAGCAGGGCCCCACTCCCTCTCGATGGAAAGGAAGATAAACAGTACTCTCTCCAACAGCCAAAACGAAAAGAGGCTAATTAGCCTTTGGTTGCAGTCGAGAGGGAACACAGTGGAAACGTTTCTGAAATATTTCAGGTACCGACTTACCCGATCCCTTGGGAGTGGGGGGGAGAAAAAGGAAAAAAACAGGACCGCGATCACAGCAGCCCCAGCCCTCTGCCCACCTGGAGAGACTCTGGGTTTTGTAGCGGTTAAGTAACCAAGCTGGAGAGAGCCCACCCGGGGCTCGGACTGAACCCCTGAACTTCAACAATGGACCAGAGGGAGAAGGGAGAGAAAAGACAAATTCCTCTCACAAGCTGCTTCTGACTCCTCAAACTTTCTTCAGGAAATACCTGTGGAGAGCGAGTTTGGCAAATCCCACCCAACACTTAATTGAGACGTGGATTTGTGCAATGCACTGACATCGGATCATTAAAAGTCCTTTCATCCAGTGTTGTTTGCGAAAGTAGGGAGGGAGGCAGGAATTCCGCAATGGGGCAGAGCAGGCAGACAATGTAAATACTCGCATTCTGTTTTCTCCCCTCCAGTTGCGTGTATGTCCTACCATTCCATGTCCTAAAAAGCTTTGCCCGAAGTACACCAGGAAAGGGGAGTTGTTCGCAATTATTTTAAAAGAAAAATAGTCTATAGAGATATATATATTTCCCTGCAGGAACCAAAGCGATGGAAGAAAATGCAATTTAAAGAAAAAGGAAGAATGAAAACTATTTAAGATTCTATATCTGTTTACAAAAGGAGCGATGTTCATGGCGAGATTAATTTACTGGTGAGAATTTTGAATGTATGTTTCATACAGGAACAGTGTTTTACAAGACTTGTAAATAAAGAAACCATAACCTATTTTGTTGGAATACTTTTTTACATATTTTGATTTGGGGGAGGTGGTTGCATTCGGAGAGGGCTGAGGGAAGGAGCTTTTCAAACTTATGCAAGGATGGGTGGGTGGGTGGGGGGACCTACAAACGAATTGGAGGACAGTCAGCTTACCAAACAGGGTCGTGTCCTTCCTTACCACAATTCACTGAGATGCGTTATCTTCATATTCCATCACTGTTTTGAGAAATGTATCGTCTCTATGTATGTACAGTGTTCTTTTCGTATGCCAACATATTGGGCTGCATGTATACACTGCAACGGGGCACAAGGAAAATAAAAAAAAAAGTGGAAACTTCATAATATTTATCCTGGTTTGTGACATTCCTCTCCCTGACTGCTTCCCATCGCCAAATGCCTGTAATCGAATCACCCACCAATAGGAAGCAAAAATGAGGGGGAAAAGACCACTAAGCCCACTCCTCCTTCATTGAATGGAGAGAATTTGGTAAGGTTTGTTGTGGTTGTTGTTCATCCCAAGGGTGCCCCAGGCTTCAGATGAAAAGGTTCGGAGGAAATCGATGGGGGGGGGGGGGTGGAGTTTAATGGAGGTCACTAGGCTAAGAGTCTGTCCCCAGAGTCTCCATCACCTCCACTAAAGCAGATTGGAAGAAAGTCAGGGCCTCCAACGGCAGAGAGTTGGGGTACATCTCAGATAGGATCTTCAGGAAAGACTCCAGCCTTCTCACCTTTCCAAGCTTCTCTGGGTCAAACTCAAAGAGGGTTTGGGAGAGGGACTCGGCTTGTGGCTCTTTGGTCCAGGGCCGCCATCAAACGGTTGTCCCGAAAGGGTTTTGAGGTACACCAGGAAACAAAGTGCGTGAAAATGAAGGATTGGGGCAGTGCTAGGGGGATCCTTCCAAAAGGGCCTTTTCCCCAACCGGCATACAAGGGAGCCTTTTCCTTTTATTCCTTTCTATTTTGTTGGGGGGATTTTTTTGGGGGGGGGGAGTAGTCAGCCTTTTTCTCATTGTTTCCTGGCTTTGAACTTCTATCTTGCTTTGGACATCACCCATAACCTTGAGGTGAAGGGCGAACCAGCCAGGACCTTTTGTTGACCACCCCACCCCCTCAACCCCACCCACCCACCCAGTCAGGCCGGCGTCTGGCCCTGGGGAGAGGGATATAATCCGAGAGTGAGGAAGAGGAGCCGGTGTCTGTTTGTTTATCTGACTAGTCGAGCCTGGTGGATGCAAGTTGAAAGTGAGCCAGACAGACACAGAGATGCCTGTCAAGGAAACGAAGCAGACAGACAAACAGACTGGGATATTGAGGGATGGGGAGGGGTGCTGGAGGAGGGGGAAAGGAGGGAGGACTCTGCATCCCCCGGGCTAAAAGCAGGGACTTCCTTTCCTTGCTAGTTAAAAATTAACTGAAATCGCTGCAAGTTGCTCGAGAGTGGAGGCCTGGAGCTGCTCCCTGGTCGGAGGATTTGATTTCCTGGCCCAATAAAAATCACATCCTCTTGGTTGCTGTGACAATGTGGTCATAAACCCGTCCGTGACTGGCCGATTTGCATATTTGGAATGCTCTGCTATAAACCCAGCCGAGGTTTTGAAGCAATTTCTTAGATGTAAAAATTAGATCTGAATAGCAGCGGTCTGGGCTCATTCTCCAGCATCTCTTTATGAGAGAGCCGGCATTGAAAACCCAGCATTCGCGCTCGGGCCTAGGCGTACGGCGGCCACGAGGTGGCGCGCTTCCGATCAATGTCAAAGCCGCCGCCGTGGGAGCCACGGAGCCCTGCAAGAAGCTGGCTTGGCCTTTGTTCCCTTCAGATCCTAGAAGAAGCACGTTTAAATTATCTCACTTTCCCCAGTTCCCAGTCGCAAAAGGGGGTCCTCAAGATAGGTTGTTAATCGCATTTAAACACCCCTCACACACACGCGGGAGGCCGGGAAGGGCGCGCCGGCGGAAGAGATGGGCAGTGCCTTAGGAAACCCCCTCAAGGTAAGTGCCCACAAGTTTGAAGGTTTGAGTCTCAGGTGGTGTCCGTTGGAAAACGGCTCTGAGGGCTGTGGTCAAGCGTGCTGGCGGCCCTGCCCGAGCTCCTCGCTCTGGGTTCAAGGTCTTCCCCCCGCCGTCCCCTAGCTGGAAAGATGCGGAGATCAGACCCAGTCTAAAAGTTGGAGGTTCAACTCCGGGTTTAGCCCTTTTCTACTTAGAGGCAATTGTCTTTCTTGGGCGGCTGTTGCACTATCCCTGCTTCGGTCAAGCCGCCGGGAGAAGCCGGCAAGTGTTACAGGAGTGAGGTCGTTTTCGTGGGGTTGCCGTTGGTGGGGCACTCAGACGAGGTCTCTTATTCTTAAAGTTTTCCCGGTTTCGACCTTCAGCTCGGGCAGAGTCAGATGGCTCAATCCCTCGCTGGAACGTTTTGCTGTGTATTCTGCAGGAAGGCAGCCCCCCCCCCCCAGTCTGTGCCTCTCCCTAATGCGCAGGCTGGCCTGGTGGGAGACCTTTGTTCGAGAGAGGAAAGGCCACTAGGGAGTGAGCAGATTTAGATTTCTGCAGCAGCGAATTGGGAAGTACCACTGGTAAATCCGCATTTCCAAAAGCTGCCATTGTGCCCGAACTCCGATAATGCAATCCCTCCATCAGGGTTTTTATAAAACTAGATTTAAAAAGACATAATCCATTTCTATTTTCGTGGGCAACGTTGTCCTCTCCCTCCCTCCCTCTTCACCCTCCATTGCTGTCTCAATCTCTGCCTCCATAAATATGAACATGATATCTAGTTTTCCTTTTCTTTGTTTCATTCCTATTCGCTGGAGCTTGGCTTCTGCAGCGTGCAATATGAGCGAAGGGGTTAACTACTCCCTTTCCCCCTCCATTCTCTAAATTCCGATAAGGAGATTCTTTTACTCCCCATGTGCCCCCAGATTAGGCCGAGACCCAGGGTGACTTGCCTTCCTCAGAGTCTGACTCACTGGGGAGGGGAGCTGGGCTCTGGGGGTCTTTCCTATTTAGTACTTGGGCCTACTCCTTCCAGGAGAATGAGGGGCTACTTGCAGTGGGCAGGAGAAAAGACAGCCCACCTCTGGGCTGTAAGAAAAGGCCAACGGAAAGCCAATGGTGGCCGGAGAGTCTGGCTTTCTGAAGAAAGCAAAATTTCGATAGAGATCATTGAAAGCAAAGGGGAGAGAAAAGAGGAAAGAAAGCAAAGGGCACGTCTGTCTGCTTGGTTCAATGCGGCCAAATAGGAAATGTTAACCTTATTGGAGATGAACGAGGAAAAAGGCGTCATTGCTGACGAAAAACTGCTCCTAAAGTATGTGTAGCGATCTCGGGAAAGCTAGTGCCTGAATTCCAGAGTTCGTGATTGAGGCGGGCCGGGACCAACATGGAAACTGTTTATCTTTTGCAGTCCCCTGCGTTCCACTCCCAAAATTGCTAGAGAAAAACTCGGGAGTCCCGCCATCGGCCCCTGGCTCCCTTAAATACAAATTATTTACTGGGGGATCAACTTGGGAACTCGATTTCAAAACACAACAAAACAAAACAAGCTTGCTTCTTGCAATAACAGTTTATTATTTCTCATCCTATGCAAGGGTCCATTTGGGAAGGAAAACTCAAAGTAGGCCCAAAGGTTTTTGTTGGTTTTTTTTTTGTTTTTGTTTTTTTTCCTGGCTGTAGAGAATGTCCAACGTGACTCAAAGCTCCCCAGCCTGGTCAGGCCTCTTTAATATCGCCAGGGGCACCGAGAGCAATCGAGGCCATTCTAGACCTTTTAGCGGGATCCAGGCAGGAGCTCGGGGGAGGGCCTGGGGCTCAATCTTAGGTACCCAGAGGAAACATCCGTTTGGGTCAAAGGGGTCTTAAACTAGCGAAAGAAAGAGAGGAAAGTAGAGAAGGGAGGATAGGAGCCCACAGTGCCAAGTGGACGTTTCTGCTACAGATTAATACACGTTGGGAAAAGAAGGTGGGATATGGGAATATTGTATTGATGAAGGAAACACCAGCATGTTACCACGTGGAAGCCGGCTCGGTTTTAGGATAGAGCCCAGGCCTACAACCTTCCCATAATCCGAGATTATGGGGAGGGGCGGGAGAGAAAGCGGAGTTTAATTTGAGCTTCTTGCTGCGGCGGCAGAGTATGCGTTTTGTAATCCAAAACATGCCTGTAGCCATAAACGGTAGGGAGAGATCTGTGCTTCTACATTAAATAACCAATGTCGAAATATTCTGCAGGGAATAGAGCACTCTCACATATTAAAATGAGTATATGGGACAGGACAGACCGGTCCTGGGATTTCACTGCGATATCAATAATATTGCGCCATTTGGGGGAGAGAAGAAAAACGAACGCATCCAACAGCTTTATTACATCTGTACCATGCATGTATCATGACGCAAACCCCCTTGCACAAGGCCATGAGGAGATCTAACGGCCTTCCTTTGGAATCACAGTTATAGTGTGTCTCTCTTCATTTCCAGGGAATTCCTTGCTCTCCCGCCGGCCGCCGGGCCCGCTTCCCCCGGCATGGAAGTATTCTAGGAAAGATAAAAATTAGCGAGCTTTTCATTTGTTCCCTTCGTTGGCACTGGGCTGCAGCGGGGAGCCGCCCACTTTGGAACGGATCCAAACCAAAAACCCATTTGGCTCTTCCACAGGGTCCTGACAAGTGACCGAGAACTCTGAAATAGGGGAGCAGATGACGGTCTGGTGGGGGGAAGTTCGCTAAGGGCAGTGGGGGCCTGGCAGATTTCTCTGGATTCCCGTTAGGCGGCCTCAGTTGTTGCCTGGCCTCCTGAGTTTTCGGTGTCTATCACAAAACCCTTTGCTTCGTAGTGGGGGTGAGAGAGAATGGAGTTTTCCCCCACTTTTTCTTTAACCTGCGGAGGCACTTCGCCCAAGAGCAGGCAAAGCCCACACGCAGAAAACCAAAAACAAGAACAACAAAAACCCCAACCACATCGCATCCAACCTACTCAGCATCCAAGGGGGGGAGGCGGAAGAGGCAGATTTACTCTGAGAGTTAGTGAGTTTAGGTTTACCCAAAGATTAGCGAGCTGGGGGAACCTCAGCGCATTAAATTGATGCATTTAACAGCTTCCCGCTGCAAGGATGGGGAGGGAGGTCTGCTGCCCTCAGAGCTGCCCGTGTTCTCTACCTACTTCAGTTGCCCTGAAAAGGCTGGTCTCCCTAACCTAAAAGGCTCTGGGGATATTTGTCCCTGAAGACAAGCAGCGGGCACACGGTCCGACGTGTCCAAGTCTTGGACCCCCAGGCCTTTTTGATTTTCCTGTTCATTTCCCCAGGGCTCAGCGGGCCTGAGGGTAAGCTAGCCCCAACAGCAGTCAGAGGAGGCCGGGAGCCCTGGGCTGTGACACCTGGAGAAGGAGTCATTAGGTTCTGGGAGTTCGGGTAGGGGCACCCGATAAGTCCTGAAAGAAACGTGTATGGCGGGTTTACCTTAGCCGCCCTGGAAGAGCTGGGCTGCCGTTTGCCTTGGCCTTGTGAGCTCTGGAGGAAAGCCAGAGGACCAGCTAGCAGGAGGCTACGGGTTCATGATCTCCCTCTCTAGACGCCAAGAAAATGACCCTCAGTGGCCCAGCCCTATCTCTGCTTTAGTCCCTGACAGAGGCCTAGAGAATGTGTTGGGCTAGTCCTTGTTCTTTGCCTTCTTCCTCTCTAACCTCCTCCTGCTTCCTCTCCTTGCACCTTTTTCTGGGTTCGACTGCAGTACCCATTACCTGGCAGATGTAGTGCAACGGATGAAGCCCAGACACTGGTGAACATGGAAGAAAGGGAGGAGGGGGACTCAGAGGGCCCATCTGGGGCTGGGCCAGAGCTTAGCTTTATGCATTCCCGGTGTAGACAGGAGAGAAAGAGGCACTGGGCCTGGCTGAGCCACCAGATCCCAATCCCTCTTCTCTTCTGGCTAGCCCAGGAGCTGTGGCTGATGGGGGCCCCTCTCGCCTCTGGCCTTGGCCTCTCTCCCAGAGTCACTCTGCATGTCGGCAAAGAAGCCTGGGCAAGGCCCAGGCTCAGGCCTGCCTTTGACCACTGTCCCGATAGCTAAGCAGAAGCAAGAGCGACCTGCCCAAGGGAGCCCAACTTTATACCTGCTGTGGGTTGAGAAAGGATCAGGAGCGTGGGCCGAGGGCTCGAGTTTCATCGCACTGGAGCTTTCTGGCGCATGGGGAAGCCTTGTAGGTCAGCCAGCAAATGGGGGGTGGGGGTGGAGGTGAATGAGCCAGCAGGAGGTATGGTCTGAGAGTGGGGTGGAGGTAAAGAGAGGGAGACTCAGGAGAGAGCGAGGACAAGGAGCTGGGAGGCCAGCAAAGGCACAGAGCCCATCTCAGAAGCCTGGGCCTGGACCTTGCTCCCTGTTATAAAGACAACCACTTGCCGGGGTCTATTTGATCACACCCGGAGAACGTTGCCTTTCCATAAACCTTTTATGGGGCTGGGGAAAGTTGTGACAACCTCTCTCATACTCCAGCGTTTACAGTTGGCGAGGAGAGACCCTCCAAGATGAGGAGGGAGAGGGAGGAGGCTTTGGAACAGCCCCTCCTATGGAAAGTCACCCGGGCTGCTCTGCTGCCTGCCCGGCACACTCCCCAATAACTTGTCCTGGAGCTTGTCACAGCCTGGGAGGGATTTCATCAACTGAGACTCGTTTTAAAATATCCTAAAGGTTGACAGATCGATGGGGTTTAGAGGAGAGGGAGTTCTGGGGGGTGGGGGTGGGGGTGGAGAAGGGTAAAGGGGAGGGGGAACCGGAGAATCAGGAGAGGGGGGGAACAGTGACACTGATTCTTGTCAGATCCTCCGTGATTGTGTGAAAGCCAAGGCTAAAGACAGAGAAAGAGGGCAGTGCTCAGAACGCGGGCAGCAGCGTTTTCTCCCTCCTTTCATTCCCCTCTTGGTCTTCATCTCTTCCCCAAGTCCCCTATTCCCTATTTACTCCCTCTGCGGCACTGTGCTGGCGAGAAAGGAGCAGCCAGTGGATGGGAACGTTAGGGTGGAAGAAAGAAAGGAACAAAATTTGAGTTTGGTTTTATTTGAGGAAACTAACTTTATCGGTAGAGCTGGCTGGAAGAGGCTTGCCAATGAGCTGAGAATTCTTGGATTAGTAAGGAGAGAAAATCACACCGTGCCATTTTCGTGGGCACTACAGCACTTGCTCTGGCTGCCTTAGCTTCCTTCTGCCTTCTGTTCGAAACCCAGACAGGGGGAAGCGGAGAAGCCGCCAGTCTCTCTATTCAATGCCAAAGCCCGGTAGACTCTGGGCCCAGATCTTTCCTTCCAGACTCTCGTCCCAATCCTAGGTATTCCATGCTGCCTTCCGTGGGACTTCAAGCTGGTCTTTTAAAAGACCCGAATCCCAGAATGTCAGAACTAGAAGGAATGAAGAGGAATCGTAGAGACTGTTTGCATACGTTGTCCTAAGCAGACTCTGAGAAAATGCCATTATTATTATAAATAATAATAGCCAACGGATTGAAACAAATACAATCAGAGGCAGAGCAAACAAGCCGCTGAGGTTAGGAAACAGAACCGGTGCGGCGTAGACAGAACACACACTGTGGTTGTACCCCAGAGGAGAGAAGTCGCTACGCTTTCCCCACTTACAAGAGAAACCAAAACGAGGGGAAGAGAGCTACTGGGGCAGGGAGTCTGCCAGATACCCCTCTGTGCGGGTGAGGTGCGCCAGTTCTCTGGGCGTCTGGGCCTCCAGGCTTCTTCCTCTTTAGTTCACTCTTTCGTTACTTCTCCAGCTCGTTGCCTTGGCCCGAGGCGGCTCGCCTTACTCCTCCACCGAGCCCCGCCCGAGCTGTTAGCTAAGAGCCTGCGTTGGACCAGGACTGAAACTTGGGTCCCAGGCTAGTGTTATGCTCTGGGGACAACTAATTCCTAAAGAATTTAACGCCAAATCCCAGCCAAAATCTTTTTTCCCCCCTACTCTGGGCAGAGAGAGAAAGAGCAGGGTTACGAGACACTGGGAGGGTACTGACCTGTCCGCCCCCCGCCTCCCGTCAAAATGTGAAAAAAAAGAAGGGAGAGCAAGCGACGTGTATATGTAATTTTATTTAAGTCAGCTCACATACGTGTGCCTTATCCGGAGAGAGGTTTCTGGAGCAAGCCAAGGGCAGATTCAGGCTCCCGGATAGCGCTAGGTCGGAGGCGTCATAAACACCCCACTTGTTTACTATCTGATATCAGGGCCCAGGAGCGCTACAGAGATGGTCTTGGTTCCCCCCTCCCGCCAGGAAAACGGGGTGCATGGCTTGGGGAAGGAGGAATCCAGTGGCTAATCCCAAATCCTGGTGGAGAGCTCACCCCCAGAGTCCCGAGCCCCAGCCCTAGGTGTTGGGGCGTGTGTCTCCGGGCCCATCAATATACATTACATATTTATATAAATTCTCAATTCAGAGGTCGACCTGAGACCAGCATAGCGCCTACGAAACCAAACTGGGAGGGGTCGCTGGGAAACCCTGGCTCTCCATTGGCTGCGGGCGCTCGCCGCGATGCGGGGGGATCTCTAACCCTATTCAGCATGTTTTGTACAAGAAATGTCAGCCAGAAAGGGCTATCTGCTCCCTTCGCCAAATTATCCCACAGCAATGTCATGCTCCGAGAGCCCGGCCGCGAACTCTTTTTTGGTGGACTCGCTGATCAGCTCGGGCAGAGGGGAAGGAGGTGGAGGCGGCGGCGGCGGAGGAGGAGGCGGCGGCGGCGGCGGTGGCGGCGGCTATTACCCTCACTACCTGCCACAAGCGTCCGAGTTGTCCTACGGTCTGCAAAGCTGCGGACTTTTCCCGGTCCTAAGCAAACGCAATGAAGGAGGCGGCTCGCCGAGCGGGTTGGTGCCCTCGTCGCACCCTTACATGTCGGGCATGGAAGTCTGGCTAGATGGCCCCAGATCGTGTCGTATGGAACAGCCAGATGGTCCGCCGCCCCCTACTCACCAGCCGCAGCCCCAGCAACAACAGTCCCAGAGCCAGCAGCAGCCCCAGAATCACCACCACCACCAGCAGCCACAGCCGCCGCCGCCGCCGCCACAGCAGCAGCAGCAGCAGCAGCAGCAGCCTCCGCAGCCACAAGCGACCTCCTGCTCCTTCGCCCAGAACATCAAAGAGGAAAACTCTTATTGTCTCTATGATTCCGACAAATGCCCCAAAAGTTCAACGGCCCCGGAGCTGACCTCCTTTCCCCCGCGGGCTCCGACCGAGGTCTGCGCCCTCAACAGTGGCGGCGGCGGCGGCGGTGGCGGTGGCGTGCCGGTCCCAGGCTATTTCCGCCTGTCTCAAGCCTATGGCACCGGCAGCTCCAAGAGCTATAACGCGGTCGCCGCTGCGGCGGCTGCCGCAGGATCAGGGGCGCAGCTGGGCGCCTCCCCGTTCCCCCAGCAGCCCCAAGTTCGCTTCGATTCTCAGCCGGCTCTTGCTTCGGTCTCTGCTGAGACGAGCAGGAAGGAGAGCTCCCTGGAGTCGCCTCCCCCTACGGCCTTAGCTTGTGGCTCCCAGGCAGCGGAGGAAGAGACACAGGCGTCGTCCTCCGCCGCAGAGGAACTGTCGCCCGCTCCCTCGGAGAGCAGCAAGCCCTCTCCGGAGAAAGACCCCATAGGTAAGTGTGCTTAAGCCTCGAACCTGCCAGGAGGGAACGGGACGGAGAGAGCGCCAGCGCCAGGAGGACCAACAGGGGAGAGAGAGGCAGATAAGGGGACGAAGAAGGGAGAAGGGGAGGGGGGGGGACAGAAAGACAAGAGGAAGAAAGAAAGCCCCAGAAACAGCAGAGAGGTGGCAAGGAACCCCGAGGAGAGAAGAGGAAGTCCAGTAGCCGGCAGGCTCGGTCTGGCACGCAGCTCCACTTCAACTGACCTTGTGAACTTGGTTTAGTATTTTTTTTGTAATATTTGGGCGTGGGGACGCAGTAAAAATTAATGTCCGGTTTAGAGTGCTGCCGACACCCTGCCTCCACTCTCTAGCTCCAGGCTTGTTCGCCAGCAGAGCTGGGGTGAAGGTGATCAGCACCAGAAGGCCAGGGAGCGACCCCCTTCTACAACCTCCTTCTCAGAATCCCCAACTCAACTTCCCCAACCCACCAGCCCAGCCTCGCCAGCGAGGAGAAGGTGGTTCGCAGATAATAAGGCTGTTTGTAAAGCTTCCAAAATAATCAGCCGCCGGCGCCAATAAATAAGCCCTATTAACGGGCGAAGTTGTAGTTTACGATCCCAAATGCCTTTTGCAAAGTCACAGTCGCGATGAGATCCTCCTTCCAAGGAGCAATTGAAGGGAATCTCTTTTGACACCCGCAGCCTAGTCCAGTCTACCCCAGCCCTAGAGCTTGGAGCCAGAGCATAGTAGGGTTTTTCCTCCCTCTTTTTACCTGGCAATCCCCCTAGTTCCTATGTTCTTGGCTGGGGGCTTGGGGATGACACCCAGTCGATTGTTTTCCCTCTTTTCCTTTGGCACGAACTCAACCATCTCCCCCCATCCCCACGCCCACCTTCAGTCCAGTAGAGACCAGTTGGGGTAGCAGCCAAGGTCCCCTCCCCCCAGCCTTTCCTCTGCTGACCCTGGGGCAATAATGGGACTCCCTGCCCCCAAGCTCAGGGGGGCAGAGGAAATGCTTGTCTGCGAAGGGGAAGGAAAGGCAAAGAAAGGCGTTAAGTTCAAGATATACTGCCGCCCTTCTCCCGGTGCCCGGCTTTCGCTTCCAAGCTCCGCGCCCTCCCCGCTAGCTCCCTTTGTGTGAAAACAGGTGTTTGGAAAACCAATTAAAACGCAATTTGGGGGTGTGTGTGTGGTGTTCTTCTGGGGGAAGAGAGATCCAGGAGGCCTTTAGAAAATGGCTTTTAATGAAGTCGCCCCCCTCCTCGGCATGACCAAAGGGGAGATTTGAACCCCTTTCTCTTTTTAGCTCTCAGCCCTCCTCACACCCTTCCTTTCCACAGTCTGGGGTCCATTAGGAACTATGTGCTGGAAAAGCTTTCAACCTCGTCTTGGGCAAAAGCCGCCCGAGGGCTTCCCGGGAGCCTGAGTCCGAGAGGGCGCCTGCTGCCAGTCAGGGTCCTCAGTATATTGGTGCTCCAATGTGGGCCTCGTCCTAACTTGCCTTCCCCCTTGCCCCCCTTTTTCCCTCCTCTGCCTTCCCCCCTCCCTTTCTTTTCCCTCCCTGCTTTCTCTTCTCCGACCCCAGGCAACGCCAAAGGTGAGAACGCGGCTAACTGGCTGACAGCGAAGAGTGGCCGGAAGAAGCGATGCCCCTACACCAAGCACCAGACTCTGGAGCTGGAGAAAGAATTTCTTTTCAACATGTACCTAACTCGAGAGCGGCGCCTAGAGATCAGCCGCAGCGTCCATCTCACAGACAGACAGGTTAAGATCTGGTTTCAGAACCGACGGATGAAACTGAAGAAAATGAACCGAGAGAACAGAATTCGGGAGCTCACAGCCAACTTTAACTTTTCTTGATGAACCTCCAAACGACCACCACGTTTTGACGATGAAAAGAGCCAGTAACCCTTCTTCCTAGGCGCTAGAGATTCGCACCTGTATCACCCGGAGTCACGAGTTTTGGGTTTTTTCCCTCCCATCCCTTTCTCCATTCTCCATCTATCCATAGCAGCTTTGCTGGGTGGGATTGGGTGGGGGTGGTTTGGTTTGTTTGTCTTGTTTCCTGGGGGTAAGTGGGGAGGGGGAGTCATACCACCAAAACAAACAAACAAACAAACAACAACAAAAAGACGGGCAGACGCTTCCAGCGACGTCTTGGGCTGAGCTTCCTCGCCTCCCTGGTTCCCCACTCCTTCCACGAGCCAAGTGTCATCTCTCAGAGGGCTGCGCGTGTCTAGCCAGGCTCGGAGTCCAGGCGACCCTGGCGACAAGAGTGTACTCATTGTAAGCGCTAAGGTGTCTGTGGGGAGGTGACGGGTGAGTAGTCGAGGCTTTCCATTTCGCGTTCATGTCAGGTTTGGGGGATGGGGTGCTATGAGACTGTGGGGGGGGGTGCTGCCGTTCCTAGTTCCCTTTCTTTCTTTACGAAGAGAAGGACTTCATCACCGCCAACATGCAGGGTGAAAACAAGGGCGTGATGTGGTGTTGGGGGAAAGAGAGAGAAGGAGGGAGAGACGTTGAGAGGGAGAAAGAGGAAGAGAGAAAGTGAGTTTCCTTCTCTTTTTTCTCTGTAAAATATCACAGCTTTAAAATTGGATGAGGAAAGGGCTACCTCTTGACTCCATCCAAGGTCTTGTGTTGCTCTGGCATTAAATGTTCACACTTACCTCTGACTTCCGCTCTCTCCCCTGTTGTAGATAGTGACCTATTGTAGTTTTGCTTATTATATTATGTGGAATTAGTGAATTTTTGTCTCTAAGTAATGTTACCACTGGTAGCACGTGACAAGCACACACAATTCTCCCTGCCTTATGAAGAGGAGGGAGTAAATTTCGCTTTTATTTTGCTCACTGATATTCATGGAACCCTTCAGAGGACTCTAGCAGACGGGATAGAAGAGAGAGAAAGGGAGACATTGTTCGAATTTCCTTTATACTGTGAAGTTACATGCATAAAAGGGTCAAACCTGTAGGTGCAGAAAAAAGAGAACTCTAAGTACAAATCTGTATAAATGTCTATTATTATTAAAGAATTGCCAATACTGTTTTAAGCAAATGCATTCTATCGTTATTATAAATGTTAGTCCTAGCTCTATTTACTTCTTACTCTAAATCAGAATAAATTAATATTGTAATGCTGCTGTGCGTGGAAAAAAAAAGACAATGTTTATGTTCTTATATAGAAGAATAAAAGCCGTGGAATGAAGCCTTTTAATTTTACCTCTTTTGTGACTGTTTATCTTCACCACCCACTTTATCTCGTCCCCAACTTTTACAACAGGAATAGTGCCTGGACTCCCTGCAATTACTCGAGGCATCCATTTAAATATTACCTAGACAGTCGTAATTTGTCTCGGCCGTAGAGCAATGCAGCTCTAAGGTTTGTGGGCTTTTGTTCCTTTTATGACTTGCTAGTATATCTGGATTGTTGCTGACTTGGACGAGCGAGTGGTTTCAGTCGAGTGAGGAGCTGCATAGACAGAGGAAGCCGCAGAGTATTTCTGGAGGGTAGAAAATGGATCAGAGATCGATTTTTTTGTTTGTTTGTTTTTGGTTTGGTTTGCGTCTGACACCCGGGCTCAGTGAATCGAGGTTTTTGCCTAGGCAGGAAGCTGGCCATAGGTGCCATCTACAACACTCGGATGCCCTGAGAGATGCTGGGAAGGTGAGCCCCATGAGGGAGACGGTGGAGGGCGAGAGACAATGTGCTCCAAGCCCAACTCCCCCCTCCACACAAGCTCCTCTCAACTCTGGTTGCCCCCTCCCTTACCCCCACCTAAGCCTTCTGCCTACCTGGTTGCTTTAGCCTGGCGAAGCAAGGAGGTTTTTGCCTTACCAGATTAAAGTGGAAGGGGGTGGGGGGCGGCGGCACCTAGAGAGTGCTGGGGGAGTGTTTGAAGAGAAGAGGAAGAGGAGGGGGGAGAAGGAAGTTGGGGGGGGGGGGCAGCGCCTACAGGCTTGGCTAGTCCTAGCCGCTGGGCCAACTCTACTACAAGACAGACTTTGAACCCGATGCTCAGCTCAGTCCTTTAGGGCTTTATGGTAGGCCCATTAACGCCCTCCCCTTTTCTCCACGGTTCGCCCTTCTTGAAGGTTTGGGAAAAACAAATGCACACACCGGATCTTTCTCTCTCTCTCTCTCTCTCTCTCTCTCTCTCTCTCTCTCTCTCTCTCTCTCTCTCTCTCTCTCTCTCTCTCTCTCTCTCTCTCTCTCTCTCTCTCCCCCTCTCCCTCTCCCTCTCCCTCTCCCTCTCTCCCTCTCTCCCTCTCGCTCGCTCTCTCGCTCTTGTTCTCTCTCCCTCTCCTTCCTTTCCCTCCTCCCTCCCTGTCCCTCTATCCCTCTCGCCCTCCCTTCTCTGTCTTTTCCTTTCCTTTTCCCATTTTAAGCAGTCATAAGACTGCAGCGGTGGTGGTGGCGGCGGCGGTGGCGGCAACGGCGGCTCCGGGCAGGTTGGAGCAACGGCGCCTTGGGCTGGGTTTTGACCTGATTTTTTCTCTCTCTATAGCGAAATCCCTGCTTAAGGAGCCAGGCCTTGGGGGAGCAGCAGAACTGGTCTGTGATTTAGGTAGTTTCCTGTTGTTGGGGCTCCACCTTTCTCTCGACAGCACGATACTGCCTTCATTACTTCAGTTGAATTCGTCACCAGGTATAGAGAGCCGGAGGGCAGGGGGCCGAAGACAGGGGCCGTGGATGGAGCTCAAAGCGTCACTTCCAAATGCCACTACTCCCTCAGGGAGCACAGAGCCTCGCCGTCTCCTGCTTTTCTCGGATCGCGGGAGTGTGCGGACCAAGGAGCACCCAGTCCTCCTCCCTCTTCTCCGTCCCCTATTCTTTCCTTTCTTCCCATCCCCTTTTCCACCACTACCCCCCAAACTGGGGGCAGGTATGGTCAGGTTAGCTCGCTTGGCGGCGGCGGCGGCGGAGGCGTGGTAGGAATTTCTTGACTAGGGGCCATTCAAGGTCAGGTGCGGTTTGCTGAGGAATGGGGGCTGCGGGGGCTTGGACCCGCGTTTCAGCTGCCCTTGCCTTTTGCGTAAAAGCCCAAGGCTTCCCTTTTCCAGGGGAGAATTAGAAGAAGCCTGGAAATCTGGGTGACACCCCTTCCCCTCACCCCAAGATCACTGATCTAGGCTTATTGAGGAAGGGCCAAGGTGGAAGGAAGTCGGGGTCTGTTCTTTCTCTCTGTCTCTGTCTCCCTCTCTTTCCTCTCTTACGCGCTCCTCTATATTTCCTTCTCCTTTAATTTGGTCTTTGGGGCACAGGCCTGGTTTGTGGGCTAATCCTGCGGATTCACTTTGGTCCTCCTGCTCAGGTGCTGCGGTTAGGTTTGGGGGAAAGCTGAGGTCTCCACTGTCTACCTCGAAAAAGAATGAGGTCCCCAAGAGAGGGTAAAAATCGAGGCAGATACTCCACTTTGGCCTGGTAGTGTTCGCAAGGCCTCGGTTACGATCACGATTAGGCAGCGGGCAGGCGCCTGCATTCCTTTGAGGCGGACTGAACAACAGCGACCTCGCTGGGTCTGTCGTGGGGAGCCCCATGCTCAGGCTTTGTTACATGGACACCAAACAAGAACCGGGAACCCGGGAACTCGGGAGAAATGGGGACTGGTGGAAAGACAAGAGTGACCAGAGAGGTTCTGCAGGCTAAATGTGTGGATGGGGTGGAGGGGGGTGGCAAGCCGCTCCCTTGCACTGTGCCAGGAGCTGAGGCTGATTGAGTTGGCAGGGGCAAGGAAGCTCTTCGGGGAGAATTCTCCTAGAAAACCCGGTAGGAGCCAAACCGGCAGACAGATTCTGCGGCTGTCCCTAGAGCAGAGCTTTGCCACAGTCCTTCTTCTGTCTAAATTAGGAAATTTCTGCGCGCAGAAAATGCGACCCTCTCGGGCAATGCAGTCCCAGGTTATTAGAATAAATCTTGATATATCTACTACATTAAATGCATGATTTTGTCCAGTGAATTTTCTTTAAGAGTCAGAAGGATTTGGAAGGAGAATCATTCGGAAAGGTCCTTTCCAGATCCAGGGAGTTTCATTCAGGATGGGCGTGGAGAGGACCTACAAGACTCTAGGGAATTCAGTCCGAAGTTGAGTGCCTGTCCCCAGGTGGAATCTATTCGGAGGCAAGAGGCAAGGGTCATTTCCCCTTCGAGCCGGGCTTGCAACAACAACAGAAAGGCCCCTTCCGTCCCACGCGGTGCCGAAACACGGGCAAAATAGCTGCTCTTCCTCCAGCCTTTTGGGCCAGCCTGGAGGGGGCCTTTTATTTTTTTCTTTAATGAGGGAAAAACGCAATAGTTGTCCTTTCCCAACCTGCCGCTGTTCAGTTTGCTCTGAAGGCCACTGCGAGTCTTGGATTAACCTCTGGTGCTTGTGGTCTATGGAGGGTCGTTAGAGAGCCTGGCGCGGTGGCGACGTCTACTATTCAATTCATTTGCTATGCAGTACCCTTAAAAAAGAATTATATGCAGAGAGGAGAGCGGTTCTTAATTACACTCGCTTATTAGGCTGGCAGCTAGGGTCGTTTTCTCTGAAACAAACAAAAACCCCCCAACCATTGCTTTCACATTTAAAATAAAAACCTAGGCCAGCGCACTGATCTCTCCAAATGAGGCTTGGAATTTTTCCTTCTCAGCCTCTTTCAAGCGCTGTAATTCGCCGAGTATCAATTATTCAGCTATGATTCAGTTTAGGAATAATTAGACAGTTTGAAAGAACAGCTACTTTTCTTGGTGCTGGTGCTGGTGGTTGTTCGGCATTTTCTCTAGGCTGAAACTGAGAAAGGACGGGCTGGGGGTTGCCTCGATTCAGAGCCGGTAAAGTCTATTGCTTGTAGCTAAGTCTGCAGCGTTAACAACGAACAAAACTGACCTTAAATAAGGGCCAGCAGCCTCCGAACGATGCCAGAGGACTGCTCCGGACCCCTCGTCCGTTCTTTGTTTATGAGGAAGCAATTAAAAAAAAAGACAGAATAAAATCAGGGAGCCCTGAAGGCTAGCCCAGGAACTAAGCAAGCGGACCAGGGCTAAGTTGGAGGTCATTGTGTACCTAACTTCATTCACGTCCATTCCATATTTTTTTAGGAAGCCAACCGGCAGGCCTTCCTAGAACTGCTGCGTCTTGCTCTGTTCTCTGACTGCCTCAATGAGATAAGACCCTCACAGCTTCTTATCACTTCGAATCAGCCGTGGAATTGGGGGAAAGAATGGGATTTCTCTGAGATTTCTGTTGTTAGCTGTTGAGAAAACTTGAACAAGAGGAAAGGGGAAAGAAAAAAGAAGGGGAGAGAGGAAAGAACTAAAAGAAATGTAAAGTTAATGAGAAACATACTTTTGCATGTGGAATATTCACACGTGAATTTAATTATTACCCAGTTGTAAGTCCTCACGATTTTCTACTTAGGACTGGGTTTTTCAAATTAACAGGAAGGCAGCCTGTTCCCCCCCCCCCCCAGCCCCTATGGCAACGGGGGGGGGCGAAATAAAGAGGCCCCTCCCCCCAAAAAAAGCTACGGAAGAAGGAATTCGAGTCAAAAGCCCCATTCTCTCTTAGTGCTGGATCCTTACTTTAATTCCTAACACTGGACTTGAGCTGAAGGACGGCTCACTTGTTTTGCTCGAGGACTGTAATCCTCCGCTCAGTTTGGATGTTGGGTGTGTGAACCTAGCAGACTAGGGGCATCCAACAAATTAATAAAAGAACAATTCTTTCCCTTACCTAGGGCCTGTGAACGATTGTGAAGGGTTCCCCGATACCTACATAGAGAGCTCTTCCCCTGCCTTCCCATGGCAATGGGCAGAGGAAGGAAAGGAAGAAGGGAGGGCTGATGGGCTTGTTCTCTTGTTAGGTGTGCATTTTTCAAGACTCCCCAGCTTTTGGTAAACACTTGCCCCTTTCCAGGCCGTGGGCGGTGGGCAAGCTTCTTCCCGGGTGCTCAACCCCTCTGGAAGGCTTGCCGGAGGAGTGGTAGCTCGGACAGAGTTCTTTGCCAGACCAGCAGGGCTCAGGGTTGGACCAGGGCCCCAGGACAAGGCCTCGGAGCTGCTCTTTCAGCTCTGCTGAAGCTTCTCGGAGCCTGCCCGGGTGCCCGCTAGACGTAGCCACTGGTCCCCACGACAGCCTTCCTCGCCCAGCATACTTGTTTCCCCAGAGCCTGAGAGGAGCAGGCAGCAGCGGCATGTGTGTGTGTGTGTGTGTGTGTGTGTGTGTGTGTGTTTGTGTGTTCGAACCAGTGCGGCTTGGCGTGTGTAATGGAGGGAAAAAAAGGCTAAAGCCGGGAGAAGAAATCTGTAGGCACCCGGGTGTGGCGGCGGCGGCGGCTGGAGATACTTTCCGGGCTCGAGTCTTTTTTGCTGGGGCGCGTCTTGAGGGGCACAACAGCCAGCCTGCGCCGGACAGGGTGGGAGAAAGGGGAGTCTGCAGTCTGGGCGTCCCAGGCCCGTAGCCCCGGGGCGGAGATGTGTGTGGAGATGCTGGAGGGCGGCCGGGAGCGGCCCTGGAAAACTCCGGCATTCCTTAGGATCGAGGCCCACGGGGCCCGGGATCCGTCCCGGGGCTGGGGCCAGAGTTCTAGGCGTCGGGGCCAGCCGGGAAGCAGGCAGTGCCTTTGACTTTCGGCTGGAGGCTCCGGCCGCGCATGGCGCGGCGCAGCGCGGCACGGAGCGGTTATTTACAGTGAGCTCCCAAACCAAACACAATAGTATAATTTAACCTTTCCGAGCACTCGTAAATTTTTACTACGGGGAGACACGGCGAGGCAAATGAATATGCCTTTCCTTCCTGCCTTCCTACCAGCCCCGTGGCTCTCGCAACAATAACTCCTTATGAAATATCATAAATATATATTTAAATACAGTACAGCGAGAATGCGATTTTGCTTTTTTATGGCTTCAATTATTGTATAATTTTATGTGGAGGTCTCGGCTCCCCAGGTTTTCGCAGGGAGCTCTGCCTCACTGATGGCGTGATTAATTGTGATATAAAATAGTCCGCTTAAAAAGGGGGTAGTCAGACCCAACCTGATCTTTTAATCTCCGTTGGCCACAATTAAAACAAACTTTATCGTAGAACTCAAATATCCCTTTGCATAAAAACATATGGCTTTGCTATAAAAATTATGACTGGAAAACACTGGCCCATTAATAGCCTGCGGAGTGATTTATACTTTATTGTTCTGTTGGCCCGGCACGTGACACGGCCAGCCAATGGCGTGACAGGCAGCCTTCAACTTATTAGGTGACTGTACTTCTCCCCGGGACCAAGTTGTTACATGAAATCTGCAGTTTCATAATTTCCGCAGGTCCGGCGTCGGGGCAGCGGCGGCGGCGGCGGCGTCGCGTGGCCATGTCGACTTCGGGGACCCTGAGCAATTACTACGTGGACTCGTTCCTGCTCCACGAGAGCGAAGAGCTGGTCCCGTCCCGTTACGGCCCCGGCGCCCTGGCGCAGCCCGCCCGGCAGCCGGCGTTAGGGGAGCACCCGGACTTCAGCCCGTGCAGCTTCCAATCGAAGGCATCGGTCTTCGGTACTTCCTGGAACCCGGTGCACCCACCGAGTGCCAACAATGTGCCCGCCGTCTACCACCCCTATGTGCACCACCAGGCGCCCGTAGCGGCGGCCCCTGACGGCAGGTACATGCGTTCCTGGCTGGAGCCCATGCCGGGCTCTCTGTCCTTCCCGGGTTTACCTTCCAGCAGGCATTACGGCATTAAACCTGAACCGCTCTCGGCCAGAAGGGGTGACTGTACCACGTTTGACACTCACACTTTGTCTCTGTCTGACTATGCTTGTGGTTCTCCTCCAGTTGATAGGGATAAGCAGCCCAGCGAAGGTGCGTTCTCGGAAAACAATGGAGACAGTGAGGCCGGCGGGGACAAACCACCCATTGATCCGAGTAAGTGACAGGCGGACACCCTTCTCCCCCTGCACCCCCGCTGCCTGCCTCCTGCTCGAACCTGCCCACTGCCAGGACTGAGAGCTACTAGTGCTTGGGAAGGATCCCTCACTCTTCCTCCTCTCTTTTTCTCCATCTCTCTACCTCTTCTTTGCCTTTTCTCTCCTGTTCTCTCCCTGTCCCTTTCCTCTTCCTTTCCCCCTCTTTAATCTCTCTCTCTCTCCCTCCCTCTCTTTTTCTCCATCTCTCTATCTCTTCTTTGCCTTTTCTCTCCTGTTCTGTCCCTGTCCCTTTCCCCTTCCTTCTCCTCTTCAATCTCTCTCTCTCTCTCTCTCTCTCTCTCTCTCTCTCTCTCTCTCTCTCTCTCTCTCTCTCTCTCTCTCTCTCTCTCTCCCCCTTGCCTCTCTTTATCTCTCTGTCTCTGTCTGTCTCTGTTTCTCTGTGCCTCTCACCCTTCTTCCCTCCCCCCTTCTACCTGTCCAGACACCCCCCTCATCCCCACTCCCACTAGGAGGCAGAAGTCAGGACTTGCTGGTATAGATGGAATGGATGAAACACTCCCTTTCCTCTCCGCCCCCTTCCCCAAATCCAGAACTGAGGTGGAGGGGGTGGTGCTGGAGGGCGTGGGGGGTGGGAGGCAAAGGGAGGAGAGACATAGGGTGGAGTATGGGGCTTTTGGTGAGGGGAAACACTACCAAAACCAGGACATCTGTCCCATCCCAAACCCCGTGATTAGAACTTTCTGGTGTGTGCCTTCTGGACTCCAGGGACAAAGTTACTTTGGATCAGTTCTTCGAAAGCAGGGGATGATAATATATTCTTTTGTGAGACATCTATGGTCACCAGCCCCAACTCCAGCAGCAGCGGGAGTAATAACAGTCCGAGCTGGGGGGACCTGACCTGGGGGAGAGGAAAGAGCATGCTTGACCTAAACTCATTTCCCTCGGCTGACTGCTGTCTAAACTATCTAGAACGAAGCACATTGAATCTCACAGGGAGCAGCAGCCTCAAATATCATGCTATGCAAATAAGCTTCATAAGCAATCCGAGCTTAATTCAACCAGCTGGAGAGACATGGTCTTGTGTAGTGCAGTCTTCCAGGGAAAGCACACAGGAAGGTCAAAATGAAGAGGGGGAGGAGGGAGGAAGGAGAAAAGAGGAGGGGAAAGAGAGAGAGAGAGAGAGAGAGAGAGAGAGAGAGAGAGAGAGAGAGAGAGAGAGAGAGAGAGAGAGAGAGAGAGAGAGAGAGAGAGAGAGAGAGAGAGAGAGAGAAGAGGAAGTGAAGAAAGGTTTGGATTTCTGTGCCAATACAGTTCAGTGAGGTTTCCTCTGGGATGGAGAGAGGGGAGGTATATTTTAAAGTTATATTCTGTAATCAATCTAAAACGACCAGGAAGCAAGAAGGCAGAGGCTGAGGGCTTGGCTAGGCTATGTGTAAATTGTATGTGACCCTCCATGTGTTCCTGTATTTTGATTCCGTTTGTGTCTGGCCCCAACACCCCCCCCCCCCAACACAAACACACTCGGTCTTGGGAAATAAGAAAGGGACATCCTAACCTTCAATCTCCTTGGATTTCCCCCAAAGCCCTCCCCCCCCCCCAAAATTGGTCGAGGCTAGGTGGGCCTGCTGCTGCTTTTGCTGATTCCTATTTTATAATCTCCAGGGGGGAAATCTCTTATGCTATCTTGTCTTCTCCCACTCCCCTCCCCCCACCCCCAGACAACCCAGCTGCGAACTGGCTCCACGCGAGGTCCACCCGGAAAAAGCGCTGTCCCTACACCAAGCACCAAACACTGGAACTGGAGAAAGAATTCTTGTTCAATATGTATCTCACCAGGGATCGAAGATATGAAGTGGCCAGACTCCTCAACCTCACTGAGAGACAAGTCAAAATATGGTTCCAAAATAGGAGGATGAAAATGAAGAAAATCAACAAAGACCGAGCAAAGGATGAATGATGTGACCCGGGCTGCTAAGAAGGCTGGGAGAAGATCTCACCCCCTCTTTCCTTCTCCTTCCCCCTTCCCCAGCCTCCATGATTCCCACACAAGCTCCAGGACTGTATCCAGGCCTCATCCCCATCCCCCCCCTTCCCTTCTTCCTCTCTTCTGCAATCCTTATCATTCATTATGTGTACCTAGTCATGGTAGCTCTGGGCCTTGCCCAGCCTGTGGTAGAGGTACCGTAAGCTTTTTCATTTTCTATCCTAGGACAAAAAAAGGGGGCATTAGTGCTGTATGGCTGTGTGTGTTGGCTTGTATTAAAAAAAAAAGAAAGAAAAGAAAAGAAGAAATCTACCTGTTCCTTACTTATGGGGGGAAAAATAACTACCTTTTCCTAATGCACAACTCTCTGGACAGACTGTAGAGTGTAGCGTGTGTAGTTCTTTGGTTTGCTCTGTGCGCAGCGGAGAAGGCTGCTGTAATACTTGAACATGTGTTTTGTTTGTGGTTAATCATTGTTCGTGAATCCACTTTTGTGCTTGGGTGCCGGCCCTACCGGTTGTCATCGTGGACGCTAGGAATCTCATTCGAACTCAGGTTGTGGCAAAGGGTCTAGCTCTGTAGTGTAATAAGTCTTTCTTCTGTATAACTAGACAGTTAACCTTTGATTGTAATATAAATAGAGTATATAAAATATCATCCCAGTCGAGAAAAAAATGAAAAGAAAAAAACAAAAATCGTTAGGCTGGGAGGGATCTGTGGACTCCAACCAACGCCTCTCCCCAACGGCTTCCCAATCGGGACATTTGAGTCTGTACAGTGGATCTCTATACTGTCTTGTCAGTTGTATATAATCTATATATTAAAACGGGGGGGAAACGAAATACTCCGGCGAGCTCGAATCTTGTTTTTGCACCAGTGAAGCCGTTTCCGATTTCGGAGTTTTTTGTCCACGTGAAGAAGGTAACTACCTATAGTTTACGTTAGGTTTTAACGAGGGGGGACGAATGCTTATTGTAATGGAGTTAATTTTATTGATAATAAATTATGCGCTATGAAACCTGCCGTCGGGCTATCGTAGATTTGTATCACTTGAAATTTGGGGACTTCTGTGGAGGCAGAACAATAAATAAATACACTGTATATTTTGCAAGAGTTACCTCATGGCCTACTGACCAAATTGTTGTGTTGAGATGATATTTAACTTTTTGCCAAATAAAAATATATTGATTCTTTTCTATTCTGCGGGTCCACTGTTTGAACGTCCTTCTTTAAGCGGCCACTGCTGGGTTGCTTTTTCCCCAGCCAGGCTCTAGAGGGGCACCAGGGCCAGGCAACTCAAGGGACTTCAGAAGGGCACGGGCAGAGGCTAAACCTGGGTTTCCTTTGGCATTCTGCTCTCTCTGGCCAGGCCGGTGGAACCAAGCCCCTAGTTGCAGCTTTCTTTTGTGGTTCTTAGTCGTTTCCTTCCCTCCCCAGATCGAGGCATTAGCTTCCAGTCTGAACCCCAGACGCCGGCCGAGGGGACACTGGAAAGGAAGATTTCTCAGCGAACTGGCTGCAGCTGGAGAGAGCAGAGAGCTCCCATTAGTGTAGGCTTAACGCTTGTTTCCAATTTGGGCCCTGTGGGCCCTTAGATTTGGTCAGAGGACCCCCAAAGGAAAGTGGGTGGACAAAAGGGGGCGAACCAGCTCAGCTAAGGATCGAGCAAGAGAGAGAGAGAAAGAGAGAGAGCAGCGGGGCCAGACAGATGGGGAAAGAATTGGACCGGGAACGAAGTGAAAATAGCTCCCCACCGCCTGCGTGCGCCTAATCCGGGTGACGGAGGACGCCCGAAATCCGGAATACAAGGACGTTTAAAAACGTAATTATTTTCTGCCAGTTCCTGAAACATGGGGAGAGATTCTCACCCCCATCCCAACAACCTCCTCTTCCTAAAGTGGTGGACTTTCCCCAAGATTTAGAATTTCTTTCTTTCTTTCTTTCTTTCTTTCTTTCTTTCTTTCTTTCTTTCTTTCTTTCTTTCTTTCTTTCTTTCTTTCTTTCTTTCTTTCTTTCTTTCTTTCTTTCTTTCTTTCTTTCTTTCTTTCTTTCTTTCTTTCTTTCTTTCTTTCTTTCTTTCTTTCTTTCTTTCTTTCTTTCTTCCTTCCTTCCTTCCTTCCTTTCTTTCTTCCTTCCTTCCTTTCTTTCTTTCTTTCTTTCTTTCTTTCTTTCTTTCTTTCTTTCTTTCTTTCTTTCTTTCTTTCTTTCTTTCTTTCTTTCTTTCTTTCTTTCTTTCTTTCTTTCTTTCTTTCTTTCTTTCTTTCTTTCTTCCTTTCTTCCTTTCTTCCTTTCTTGCTTGCTTTTTCGTTCTCTGTTTCTCTCTTTTTTGTTTTTAACTCGAAAGGAAAAGTTTCTTTCCTAAAGATAGTTTTTTTTTTAAGCGATAAAAAGTCCAATAAAAAAGAAAATTTTACCAGTGGCCTAGAAATAGAAATGAAGCCACAAAACTCTCAATCCAGATTCTGGGAAGCTTTTGAAAGGAAGGAGGCGGGGAGCAGGCAAAAGGATTTTTCCTGAGGCAAAACGAAATTTTGTTAGCCGTAGGGGTAAAGGACATGGAAGGCCTCCAGAGAACAGCCAAAGAACTGGATGGTAGATGACAGTCTAAAGTGCAGTTTCTGCCTAGGCTGACATTTTAGCTCTCACAGAAAGTCTTCCTGCCCCTAGCTGCCTTTCTCAGGCAAGGCTGAGGCAGCAAAGAAGCCAAAGAATCACTGGGGGACTTGCCTTCTAGGGGGGCCAACAAGAGCGAACACTGGAGTGGCAAGTCTTGGCAGAAGAATCTGTAAGGAAAACGCAGAACCATGGAACGCCATAAAAGAAAATGATGGCTGTTAGCATTTATGGGGTGTAAAGCGCTTCAGGGGGAGAGGACAAAACTTAGGGAGCTGCTGCCGCCAGGCAGGCAGGGAGGCCCTTTGGAGGTGCAAGGGGCAGCAAAATGCTCCATCAAACTGTTTTGTTTTGTTTTTAAGTTAACCTCCGAAAAACTGAATGTGTTGTTATAATTAGTAAAGAGAGAAATAGTTCTGTTCATCAAAAGGAGAGAGAGAGAGAGAGAGAGAGAGAGAGAGAGAGACAGAGACAGAGACAGAGACAGAGACAGAGACAGAGACAGAGAGAAGGAGAGAAGGAAGGAGGGAGGGAGGGAAGCCCTTTAGAGGTGCAAGGGGCAGCAAAATGCCCCATCAAACTGTTTTGTTTTGTTTTGTTTTTAAGTTAACCTCTGAAAAACTGAATGTGTTGTTATAATTAGTAAAGAAAGAAATAGTTCTGTTCATCAAAGGGGGGGGGGAGAGAGAGAGAGAGAGAGAGAGAGAGAGAGAGAGAGAGAGAGAGAGAGAGAGAGAGAGAGAGAGAGAGAGAGGAAGAGAGGGAGGGAAGGAGGGAGGGAGGGAAGGAGGAAGGCCTTAATTGGTCCATGTTGGGACACCCTCTGTTGCTGCAGACTGAAGAAACTTCAAAGAATGGGCATTAAGGGTGTGTAATAAAGGACGGGTCTGCAAACTGTCTGGAATTCGGCCCTTAATGAGTTTACAACTGTCCAGCCACAATTAAGATTTTTCCACAAAAGCTTTTTTTCATTTATTTTGTCTGGTCTCAGAAGATAAGGGGGGTGTGAGGAAACAGCCCCCTTTTATGGGGACTGGTTGCTGCCCCTTGGGCGGCTTGGGCTCCAGTTTGGACATTTATCTTTCATGTTTTCTAAGCAACAGGGTAAGAGGATGGCAGTTGTTTCCCCCCTTCTCCTTTCTATAATTGGGACCCTGCAGCGGGCTGGAAGTGGGACTGGCGTCCCTGGCCCCAAGGCCAGCTTGTTAAAGGGGGCCAGCTGCTGGGGCCCGAGTCCTAGGCATTCCAGAGAGCTGCAGTGGCGGCAAGTGACCAGCAGATGGCAGTGTGATTCCACGGAAGCAACCCGCTGCCGCCATGAAGCCTTCAGCCTGGACTCTGGGCAACTTCTAAAATGTCGACTTTATGGGAGTATTTCTGGATTTGAAGCCACTGATTTGAGTTTAACAACGGTCAGATATTTCCGGTCCTGCTCATGTTTTGACTGATGCCTTTCTGGGAGGGTTTAAAAAAAAAAAAGATAAATTGGTCTATGGACAAGGCGAGTCTGTCCCTTGTTCTGAATCCTGGAAAAGATTGGAGTTTGCAGGATATGGGTTTTAAAGCAGAAGTTTTGGGGGGACAACTTGGGGCCGACACTTTGATCCGCACATTTTCCGCCCTGGCGAGCAGCCCGCCGTCCCGCTGGAGCAAAGCTCCGCGCGTGGAACTCAGTCTTGCCGAGAAGGGCGTTCTCAGCAAGCATAACCTTCTAGACCTGGGTCCCCACCCTGGCAGGCCAGTCAGAGGAGCCAAGGGTTTCCACAGCGGGTCCGTAAGAAGCCCAGCACTCTGGAGAGAAATACACACTCACTCACAAGGCACAAAATATCACAAAAACAATCACCAGCAGCAACATAATAGATCAGTTTAGGGATTGATTTGGTTATTTGAAAGAATGTATCTAAATAAATTGAGCAGTGCCTCACTTAAATAGAAAATGAGTTTTAGGGGTCTCCACTTTCCCTCCTAAATATTGCCTTTTGCAGGAGGCTAAAAACCCGACAAAATGACTATTTAATTTGTAATATAAGATCATTTGTAATGGTCTAACAATATAGACTATTGTTTTTTAAGTTAATATTTATTCCTCAGTTACAAAAGTAGGGCAACATTTATTTTTATCTTCCATTTCCCTCCTCCTTTCTCCTCTTTCCTTCTTTTTCTTCTCTTTTCCTCTTTCTCCTTTTTTTCTCCTCTTTTTATTTGCAGTAAGAAAAAAGGAGAGAGGATCACCAGGATTCTGTAGGGTTTTGTTTTCCTGATTCGGAGCGGGAGAGGGGAGAGAATTAACCACCAATATTGAAAGTGCGAGCGGGGTTCAAGTCCCAGGAAAGGAGAGAAAAGGAAGGAATCCAACAATACCTCTGTTCCATACGCACAAGCACACAGCACCACTTCTATCATTCCACGAGGAGAGGGAGGAAGCCGGGAGCTGGGTTTGTTTCCAAATGGAAAAAGCAAAAGAAAACTGAGAAAACCACTAACCCACCCGGGAGCTCTGGGAATCCGGCACACGTTGTATTTATTTGGGTTATTATAGTCTCCGCCAAGCCCACAAAATGTTTATGACCCAGATCTCCGCGACAAACGCGTTGTAAAATTGAGGACGGGATTTTGGCTGCCCGTCGCCCTCTTCCTTTCTTTTATTCTGTGTTTGGGGGTTCATATCTATATCCATGTTTGTCTCTGGGTGGGCGCATTTAGTCAAGATGGTGAAATGACTTCATAAACTGGCATTCGGACCTGGACAGATTTGCGTTTGTGTGTCTATATTCTGATTCCATGGAGAACGGTTTCTCTCTAGATATTGGATGTGTAACTATGTATGTTTACATGTATACACACATGTGTGCGTCTAGAATATTAGCTGTGTGTGTGCATAATGCACAGAGAGATATTTCTCTATTTTTCCAGATATACACCCATATACGTCAGCCCAAAGGCTGGTTAGTTTGTTCAGGTTGTCCAAGCCGGGAATTTGACTAGCCAGAGGCAGGGCAGAACCCACTGAAGGTGTTCGGCCTGTCTTACCCAGGGCTGTGTCAGCAGAGATTTCGAGCCCCCAGTGCACCCGCCACAAATGCTCCGGACTGGCGGGGCGGCCTCGGAGATCCCGGGCTGCGTGGGAGCTCCTGAACTCGCAGAGAGGCTCGGGAGAGTGGTTAGTGGCCATCGCTCCCTTTTAGCTCCGTTCGCCACCCCGGCAGGGCCACAGCCCCGACCACTTCATTCCATTTCTTTGCTCATTTTCACGCATCTGTAATGAGTTTATCCTGCCGGCTGAGATGTCCTGGATTACAACTAACAAATAGTCTTTGCCCAGTTAAGCCCGAGAACGAGGGGAAAGGGGCAAGCGGAAGGGCATTGAGAAACGAGCGCGGAGGGAGACCTGGCAGAGAGGCTGGGGGTGTGGAGACAAGGCTGTGGTGGGCATTCCTATTTTTATTGATGACTGGATTTCTGCTTCTGACTCTACCGAAACACACATCTAGGGAAAAGAGAGAGCTACAAGCTAAGGGTGTGCCTTCTGTGCAGCGAATAGACCCTTCCGCTCGAACCCAGCTGTGGGATTAGATCTATTTCGCGGCGGCCTGACCCGGTGAGGGGGTTTATATAAATGCGCAGATGGGGGGGGGGGTGGACAGAGACCTGGGCGAGCACCTGTATGCCTGCTATTGATCCCAAACGATAACAATATGTTCTGAATGTTGTTGCTGTTTCTATAGTTACTCGGGTGTAAAGCAGCGCTAGGGGAGGCTAAACCTCGGCGGTTCTAGAGAGAATTTTGGACCACCTGGCCCGGAAAAGACCCCTTCACATGCGGAGAAAGTGAAGGGGAATGAGAAATTGAGAAGAAAGGGAAGGGGAGCACATACACACACGTTTCCCCTCTGGACGCTCCCCAATTCAGGGACGTGCTTGTAGGCCAATTCCCGGGAAAGTCGTCTCAGAGTTCGGGAGCAGCAGCCAGGGAGCCCGACCTGTGTGTCCCAGGAGGGGAAGAGGCTTGCAAGCAGCAGCTCCCGCTGCCCCAGTCGTGGGGTGCTGAAATTCGTTGTGTTCTTCCCCCCACCTTTCGGCTGGCGGCCTCTTCGTAAAGGGCATGGTCTGTTTTAAATGTCATCTCTGCAAACCCTGTCGCCTATCTTCCTCGCCCGAGTCTAGACAGGGGCTGGGCTGCCTGTTTCTTTCTCTTGCATCTTGGTCTGTTGTCACCAGAGGAACAATTTATTGGTCTAAAGCAGTCTAATTCAGTCGCTTTGATCTCCTGGGTCGTCTTCTCGTTGGCTTCGCTTTTGGTTAATGTCCCTGGGCCTTTATTTCCTACCAGAAAGTGATGCTATTTAGGAGATTTGTCTTTTTCCTCTGCCCCCCCACCCCATTCACCCCTCCCTCCTTTACTTGGGATGGAGCTGGCCTCCTGAGCCGCCATAAAGAGGCATTTCAGGAGATTGGACCCTCTGGTTCCGAGTAATTCCTGGCATAAAGTACCCAGACAAGGCGACTAGGGCACAGCTCCAGGTCAAGCCCCCCAGTAGTTCACCTCCCCTTCGAGTGCAGTGTCCAAAGGGCCTGGGCTTTCCGTTAGCCAAATTCAGTGACATGTTCTGAATTCCTGAATCCCGGGGCTGCTGGGCCCTGCCATCCTTCCAGAGCCCCATTCGGCCGAGTGCCTTTTGTGTATTTTTTTTTCCAGAGTGTCAACACCCAGAGAGGGTGCGGCCAAACACACCGGCCAGGAACCATCTTAAAGGGTGAGCAGCGCTTTGTACCCAAGGAACCAAACTCTCATTTGCAGGAGAATTTCCGGGGCAATCCATTGTGCTCCCTCCAGTTTATGATGTGCAATACAGGCGGGCAGTAAAAGCTATCCTGACCCGGGCCCTCTGTCTGAGGGCCGAAGCAAAGTCATTTTACGATCCGTTTAGAGGAAGGGCTCGCCCCGACATCCTCAATGGAGAGGCATTTCCATTGTTGGAAGGCGGGCTGAGCTGGGCTGGGCTGGGGTGTGGGGGGAGCGCTGAAGGAGGCAATGAAGCTTCTGGCTTCGCTTGTGCGATGCGGGGGAGGGGGGATAAGGTGGCCTTCTGCAGCGGAGCAGAGGAAAGGTAAGTGTGTTTGCGCTAGTATGAGTGTGTGACTGTGTAGGGGTTGGGGAAAGTAGACTGGAAAACCACTGGGAAAGGGGGGAGTAAGGCTAGATTTTCCATTGCACCCACACACACTCCCACCCCACTAAAGCCAATTTTCCAAAGAGATAAAGAGATGCATTTCCTGGGAAGGGCCCCAAATTGTCCATCGCTTCAAGACTAGTTCCTATTTGCTAGACTATCCTCTTGCCGCACAGTATATGACTTCACTTGCACAATACAGACCCATTAGAGGCTCAGTGGGACTGGACTGGCTGAAGGGATCCTTCCTGAACCCAATTCACTTTTCTGATCTGTCCTTGAAGCTGTAGATCCTACGATCAGAAAACCTGGCCAGGGGCGCAGGAGGGGAAAGGGATGTGGTTGGTGTCAGCTCCTTCGCCCAGTTTTGCAGGAGCTCGATCATAGAACAAAGAAACGTCAAAACTGGCCTGGAAGAGACCCCCACTTCTCCCATACGACCAGCAGTTTGGACCGGGGTGGAAGGACACGAAGGAAGTCTCCTCTTTCAGAGAGGCAGATTCTGGGGGAAGGTGACTCCAAAGACCAAGAAGAGGAGCAGGGGGTGGGGTGGAGCGACAGGAAAAACTTGGGGTCTGATAAATCCTTTTTGCAAACTAGGCTCATTAATAGAGAGATTTTCAATTTCTTACTTTGGGGTGGAAAATGAGTGCCCCGATTGCCCTGGCAGAGCTTTTCGGAAACTTTTACTTCATTTGAGACACATGGTTCCTGTTTAATGTAGTGAGTGACTTGTTTTATTTTAATATTTAATTTTAACTGCGTCTGGAAGGACTGTGCCTTCTTGGCAAGCCCAAATAGGACATTCTGCCTGTAACGGGCCATCGTGGAGAGTGAAATACTAAAGCCGTCGGACAGCAGTCATGCAGAGGGGCACCTATAGCATCCAGGCTGGCACCTTGCCCATTCAGTCTCAGTCCTGCAGGAATCCAGGGAGAGGCCAGGATGGGTGGGAAGCTGGGAGAGTCAGGTAGGGGAAACCGTGCGGAGGAGAGACAAGAGTCTGGAAGCAGGAGGAAGGAAGGGTGAAGGCAGCAGGGGGTGGGAAAGGGTTGGATACTGTCTCGGTTTCAGTAAGGGAGAAGCTCTCCGCCTGTGGTCACCCTTAGCAGAGGGACAAGTGTCCAGCGAACCCTGGTCCCGAGGGTGCCCGCACGCCCGGGCATCGCTGGACCCGC
Organism: Monodelphis domestica; assembly: GCF_027887165.1. Lineage (NCBI taxonomy): Eukaryota > Metazoa > Chordata > Mammalia > Didelphimorphia > Didelphidae > Monodelphis > Monodelphis domestica. The sequence goes on from NC_077231.1 coordinate 310,159,438, forward strand.
ACCCAGGCAGGGCACTGGACGATCGGCGCACGGAGCGCATACATACTCCCTCCCCCGTTTGAACCTCTTCCCCTGCCATGCTAGGAGGGAGGCTGGAGTCACCCTGAGCTCTACCACCTGTGATGGAGGAGGAGATTGGCGGAGGCCGTCATATGACCGGTCACGTGCTGGAGGCAAGCTCCGTCCAAAAGAAAATGGGGTTTGGTGTAAATCTGGGGGTGTAATGTTACCATATATCACGCTACCTCGTAAAACCGACACGGGAGCCTGCCGGACAACAAATCACGGGTCAAAATTATGAGTTCTTCGTATTATGTGAATGCGCTTTTTAGCAAATATACGGCGGGGGCTTCTCTGTTCCAAAATGCAGAGCCGACTTCTTGCTCCTTTGCCACCAACTCCCAGAGAAGCGGCTACGGACCCGGCGCGGGCGCCTTCGCCTCCTCAGTGCCCGGCGTGTACAATGTGAACAGTGCCATTTATCCAGGCCCCTTCTCGTCCGGATACGGCCTGGGCTCAGACGCCTACAACCTGCACTGCTCGTCCTTTGATCAGAATATCCCCGTCCTCTGCAATGACCTAACCAAAGGCAGCTGTGAGAAAGCCGAGGCGAGCGCCCTGCACAGCCAGGCAGAGACCAATTTCCGGATATACCCTTGGATGAGGTCTTCAGGTAGGGGCAGCGGACACGAGGAGAGGCGAGGACAGAGGAAAGGGGCAAGAGGGACCAGGAGAGGGAGGGAGAGAGGAGAGGACTGGACTGGGCAGGGAAAGAGGAGAGGAGGGAAGAAGACAGGACAGAAGAAGAGAGGAAAGGAGAAGAAAGGGCAACAAGGGAGAATGGAGAGGACAGGAAAGGACAGGGCAGTAACGGGGAGATAAGAGGGCAGGGCAGGGCTGGAGAGCAGAGGGCAAGCAGGCAGGCAGGCAGGCAGGCAAACGGAGAACCAAAGTGACTCCTGTCAGAGCCAGCCTCCATGGTTTTAATTATAGCAGAGGCGCCATTGCGTAGAGAGCCCGTAGCATTGTATGTAAATGAGTATCATAAAACTTTTTATTGCCCAATTAATGGGTTCTATCCTCGTAAATTTATTTAACTCCGTTTGCTTTGGAATTTTTAACATTAAGTGTGCTCGTTCGCCATTTCCTCTTCTTTTTCCTTTTGCTCTCTTCTCTCGTTTTCTTTTTCTTCCTCCATAGAGAGAGAAGAAGGTTCATAAGCCGCCCCCATGCCTTCCCTGCCCACACCACCTGGAGCCCAGGCAGATTTGGGGTAGAGACTGCCTGAGGACTGGGGAGATAGAAAGACGGAGGGGTTCAGGAAAGAACTGCTGAGCCGACAACAAGGCAGGGGGTCCACGCTGAGCTAGATTGGGGAGCCAGGCCCAGCTGCCCAGGGAAGCTGCTTTGGTAGTTGGTCGTGTTTGTGGGTACAGGAGGGAACGGAGAAGGGGTCCAAAGATCCCAGTAACTGGCAGATATTTGCACTGGCCCTGGTGGCTGCTGGGCCCCTCTTCGACTGGAAAAGGAGATATACTCCTCTTACTTGCCCCCAGTCTATATTGCTAACTTCTCTTTGTCAGTGCAGGCATTGTGGAAACTTAGCCGGCTGGAAAGGGGGGGAAAGCCTCCTAAAGTTTGTACGGGACTTAAATGTTTCCTTCCCCACCCCCACCCCCATGAAGATCTGTTTTTTATTTCTTCTCTTCTCTTTCCATCCCGACACCCCCCCCCCCAACTCCGTAGACAAGTAGGGGCAGCAGGAGTTGGAGAACTGGTCCGAGCTGGGGCTTGGGGGAGGGGTGGGAGGTCGAGCGGCCAGGCGAGAAAGGCGAGGGAAAGAAGGGGTGGGGGCTAAAGGGTCTAGGCGCCTGGGGGAAATAAGGATCTTTTCTTCTTGCTCCCTGGCTAATCCCCCGTGGGTTCTGTTTCTTTCGGTGTCTGGCGTTGCTTGCAGGTCCGGATCGCAAGAGAGGCCGGCAGACCTATACCCGTTACCAGACCCTGGAACTCGAGAAGGAGTTTCATTTCAACCGCTATCTGACTCGGCGGCGGCGCATCGAGATCGCCCACGCCTTGTGCCTCACCGAAAGGCAGATCAAAATCTGGTTCCAGAACCGGAGGATGAAGTGGAAGAAGGAGCACAAGGACGAGGGAGCTGCAGCTCCAGCCGCCACCGAGAACGCCTCGACCACCCCTTCGGCCGGGAAAGTGGAGGAAGAAGAAGAGGAGGAGGAGGAGGAAGAGGAGGAGGAAGAATGAGGCTGGAGCTGAAGGAAGGAAGCCCTAGCCGCCCAGCAGAGCTGTGGAGTCTGATGGATGCACGTGACAGTCGGAAAAGCGTCTTTAAGAGACATACCCGTTTTATTTTAAAAAAAGAAAAAGAAAAAAAAACCCTCTCCCCCCAAATCCTGTTCCTCTCCCCTGCCCTTCTGCCCTCCTAGCTCAGCTCCCAAGACTGGCCACACTGAGGTGTCTAGTCTGTGTCTTCTTCTCCCCTCCCCCCTCTTTCTCCTCCCCGGGTCCCTTGGAGTCTCTTAGCTGAGCTCCTCTACCCTGAGCCCGCATAGGCCAGGGCCCCCCTGCCCAGTCGGTGCCCTCGGCCCCGTGGCTGCTATCCCTACCCCTGGCCGAGGGAGCCCGACGGGTACACAGCGCTGGCGCTCAGAGATACTACCTAACAGAGCCCTTGGGCTCGGTCACCCCCTGATGAAGAGGGCCAGGGCGTCCAGGCGCCCACCAAACTACCTAATATGCCAACCCAGAGCTCTGGGGCTTCCGTTTCACAGTTCAGAATTGTCTCTTTCATTTTCCTTCCTGAGCGAAAGTGGGGGAGGGAGAGACATTCTGACCCACACCAATACACAATACACGATCACACATATACACACACACCTAGACAACCACTACACTCCAGCAATGATCTGTACTACCTATCTGATTTCCAAACTACCTATTTGTTTGCTTCACCTACCTAGCTCCTTCATTAAGACTGTGCTTTAGGAATCCAAGAAGGATTAGATGCTAAAGATGACTGATTTAAAAAAGAAAGAAACAAAGAAAGAAAGAAAAAGAAAAAAGGGAAAAAGGGAAAAAAGAAAAGCATAATATTTTCACAAAAGGCTTTTAGTCCACTTGACTGTGGAGGAGCGCTTCTTTTCGTAGCTTGGGCAGAGAACTGGGGACCAGGGCTCACTGGCTTCTATTTAAATTGAAAAGAATAATAATATATTTATTCCAAAGCGACTCTAAATGAAATCATATGCTGCAAACTCGCTTTCCTCTCCTTGCCTGAACATTCCGAGTTCAGAAGAAATGCCTCCGCTTCTGGGGAGGGGGCGAGGAGGGCACCCTCTTTCCCTTGGCTGGCACCCCATTAGGCTTTTGCTTGGCCAACCTTCCGAGGGCTGCAACATCCTCTGAACCAAGTTTCTGGCGAAAGTGACCATCCCCCCACCCCGCCCCCCACTTAATACACCTTCTCCTGCCCCTTCTCACCTCTCCACACCGCCCGCCCCTAGTCCTGACTCCTAGCCAGTGTTTAATATTGCTACCCTGCCTTTTCCTACACCAACAAATCCTGTCTATTTGACCGAGTTCGGGGGTCATTTATATTGTCTTGAAGCTTATTTGTAAGACCCCGTCCTGACTCGGGAAGGCTGTCATTCATTGGGATACCTTTGTAGTGTGGTGTTTTGTTGCTAACTCCTGTAGCGAGGCAGGCTGGCTGGGCGGCTCTAACGCCCTGTGGAAGCTGCCCGGCCTTGGTCCCTGCCCCACCCTTGCCCCTGTCTCTGGTGTTCTCTCGTGTTCCCGTCCACACTGGCGCTGCCGTCTATGTAGGTCTTGAGAGTCCCAACTGTGTGTGTGAACTCCAAGGAGGTGACTGTTCCAGTCTTGCCCCCGCCAAATGTGGTTTATGTTACATAGAAAAATAAATGCATATATGCTTGGTGACAATAGACTGGGCTTCTTTATTCACCGCCAGGCACTAGAAAAGGCGCTGGGGGAAATAAAGGGCTGGGGGGGGGGGCGGGGCAGGGGGCAAAGAGCGAGCTGAGGGTGTGGAAGGAGGACACACGTATGTGCTCCTTACACACATATGTGGATACGGGAAGGTCCGGATACATGTGAATATAAACACACATTTCCATTTGCCAACATTCCAGCGCTGTGGCTCGCATAAGTGGGCACCCAAATGGGCACCTTTCTCAGAATAGGGTCCTAGGGGACGGGTGGAGAAAGGACGGTGGCTTGGCCATACCTCGCCCTAGCTCCATAGCCTGCCTCCGCTCTGAAGTTGAGTCCGGCAGAGCTGAGAGGCTCCCCGAGGTTCTGACCCCAGCCTGTGAGGTTCAGGAGCCAGACTGCAAGTGAGACAAAAAGTGTGGGGCTCCAGGGCCGAAATGCCCTTGGCAGGGCTTCCCGTCTAGCCCTGGTGCATCGCTCCATCCCATTCCAGGCCGTCCCATTCTATTCTAGGCTAGGCCATCCCATCCCATGGGCTGTTGCTGCAAAGGGGTCACGGGGAAGGGAAATCGAAATTCGCTCAAAATCTCCTGCAGCCAGGGAAGAGATTGGGAATGGGGGGGGGGGAGGAGGAGGCCAGGCCGAGGGGAGGGGGAAGGGGTGAGGAAGGGAGCCCAGGGCTGACCTGCAGAGGCCCAGAGTTCTACTCTGCCTGCCTCTGCCAAGCGGCCTTCGCCGCGGCCTCCTCCTGGCTGGGAGAGCGTCTAATTGCTCCTCAAATAAAACGAGGGCAAAGTGGGGCTGCAAAAAGCCAAGCCTAGCACTCCGGGGCTGCCTTCCTGGTAAGATGGCGCCTCCGTAAGACCTGCCTCTTCTCAGTGATGAGGAAAAGGCCATAAATCCGTTGTTGTTTATGAAAATTTACAACTTTGCAATACAACTTTATGAGTTGTTCGGGGTTTCCATTGGCCGCTGTCGGTCATGTGGATGGTAACCGTGAACATGAACTTTTTTATAATTTCCCTTGCGAGAATAGAGCTGCATTCTTTTGCTGAGCTCGGTACTGCTTCGGATCTCAGGCTTTTCAGCCCCCAGAGCGTCTGTTCTCTGGGAGGCAATGGGGAGCGGAGAAGGAGAGCATGCAGGGGCGGCCTCCCAGCCCCGGCCGCCCGGCACGGGCCTTTCCTGGAGCTCGGGTGCAAAGGAAGATGGGACATGCTGGATTCCAAGCGGCGGAGTGGCCGATTTTCAACTGCAACCTGGCTAATTTCCTGCTTCTTCTGGCACCAAAAGGAGGGCGATTCGTCTCTCGGGCGGCGGGCAAAGCGACAGCTGTCAGAACGACCGGAGCTCTTTCCTGTAAGTCAGAATCTAAAGGTGAGACGCGTTCGCCACTAGCCCGCCCCAGAGGTAGCTTAGTAGCGCTGGGGCTGACTGGCGGGAGGGATTTCGGAGAGCCTAAGGAGAGCCCGATGTGGAGACAAGCACTTACCCCCTAGAGCTGCCTACTGGTGTAGAGCTACAGTGAATACTGGGCATGGGGGGCACATATGTGTTCTGTACAGAGAGATGTACGGCTGATTGGGCATGTCGGTGGCTCAGAATCCTGGCACTACCAGGGCACCAAGCGCCAGACACTTTGCTTCCAGCCCCCCAAACTCCCAGCGTTGGTTGCCATTTTTCAGAGAGCCACGGTTTGCAGTTGAGGACTTTTTTTTGCCATAGAGGAATTTTTTTTTTCCTTGGGTTGATGATGGTGATTCAGTTTAATTCGGATTCCCGCCTTCCCTCCTCTACCCCCTCCCCCAGACAAACGAAGGAACTTATTTCCGGCAAAGGAAGGGGAGGGAAAAAAAAAGGGGAAACTCTCTATGGGCCAGCCTTTTCTGTGGGTCCGAGTGCCCCTTCATTTGGGGTGAATTCGGTTTGCCGGGGTAAAAGAAGTGAAAAGAGACTTACAAACGGAGAGAGAGCCCTGTTGCAGTGACCAGCTTCTCGTTTGGTACGGGTTTTCCAGGAGAGAGGTCTGCAATAGGAGAATAGAGCAAATCGGTTTGTTGTTGGAATTGGGGGGTTCGGCTGAATAGGTTTGTGTGTTCATTGGATGGACGATGTTTCGCTGGTGCTGGGCACGATTGTCTTCGAATGGTTCGGTTTCTACTATGGCCGAGGGCGGCCCGGGTGTTTTGGAGCAGGTAGCGCAGCGTGGACCCGGGGTCCATGGGTGTCGAGTGACTGTACGTCCACCTCCGCGTGTGTCTAGCTCTCTGGGTCTCTGGGCAGGCTGGGAGCTCGCTACTCCTTTCTAATCAGTAGCAAATGCCTTTCAGCTGGGACAGAGGACTCATACCTGACGGTAATGGGAATAGGTTATGTGGAAAAAGAAGGGAGAGCGAAGGTGATTCGTGAGAAAAGGCAAAGTCAGCGAGATCTGAGCAGGGCTCGAAGGGACCTGTTTTCGGAACGTATTTGACACCCTAACATGTGTTTCGGTGGCCCAGGGTGGCCTCGGGTTTGGTTTGTGAACTGCGGAGCAAAGAGGGAGAGGAAAACCCCTCAGCCGGCAGCGGTGCAGAGGCTGGGGGCACCAGGAATATCTTGGTATTCATTACCGTAATTCAGAAGGAGCCGCGCGCACTCCTAATGTTAACACCGGCGTTGTATGTATTCTCTCGGCGGCTAAAGAATTGTATTTGCATGGCACTGCGGTGTCTGCTCCCCTGCAACTGCAGTGAGGGGGGTGCGATTATTTATGGAGGCTCGATTGGAGCTCAGTGCTGCCACGCTGTGGCCAAGAGCAGTATCGGCGAGCGTCCGCAGCCAAGGGGAAGCCGAGCCTTGGTCAGAGTGGCTTCTTACTTCCCCTAGGAGGAATTACTGGAGAGGGGGAATGGAATGGGGAGGGGCAACGGGCCTACCCAGAGAGGTTGTGGGCACCTGGTCATTTTTGGATCGTGTCCCACCTCCCAGTTGGTTCTCTGCAGGCCCAAGGATGGCCTGGGCACCCCCACCCCACCCCCAACTGCACATATCTGGAAACCGGTTGCATAGCCTGGAGAGGACTGATTGAATAGCATGGCTGCCTCCTCCCCCCAAATGAGGTCCCTCATGCCCGTGGAATCCAAACAATGGTTCTGGGAGGGGGATAGGGATGGTTAGCCAACACCATTTGGATCTGGGAGTCTGAGAACAAGCTCCGGGGCTTGTGAGCGGCCCAGGGCCAGGTCTGAACCTGAGAAGAGACTATCTCCAGTCGGTGACTGAAGAAATAGGGGTTTGCCTGCAGGGGTCGGGTCCAGCCGCCCCCGCACCTGTGTGATTAGCAGCCTCTGACTTATTGATCCTATTGACCGGGATGGAGACTGCGTGGCGTGGCGTGGCGTGGCCGTGGCCCTGCCGGACTGTGGACTTGCTGGAGTTGACACTATGACATCGGGCGAGAATGAGGAGTAGCGGGCAGAGAAAGGGGTTCTTGGAACCCTGGGCAGATGTTTGGGGTACCCTCCCCTCCCCCTCTTTGGAGAGCAGTTCCAAGGTAAGTGGCCTTTCCCGCCCCCCTCCCTCTTCCTTCTAATGCTTTGAGAGAGCTGGGAAGTGGCCGGGGGAGGCGTCTGGCCTCAGAGGGAGCCCCTGGGGTCTGCCTCGTGCTGTGGTCTAATCTCGCTTGCTTGTTGTGTGGGTCACACCAGTTTCCTGGTGTGCGTGTGTGTTGTTTTTGATTCATGAAAAACACCTAAAGCTGGATGGAGAAATAAATTGGTCGGCTGCCAACCTATCGCACACCAGCCCTATAGAACACGCTCGGTTTCAATTTTGGTTTTAGTTTATGGTATTAAAAAAAAATTTTTTTCCCGGTTTAGTCACTACGGAAACAAGGACGTAATGCTCTTCCCTCTTGCCCTGAAAAAAAGGAGAATTCACTTTGTCTCGCGAAAACCCTATCGAGAATTTAGGCCAAACCAGGAAAACAATGACACCCCACCCCAAATCCCAGCACTCACCCCGAGGGGCTGGAGGGGCTGTGGGGATTGAAAGGACCTGGCTAAAAGGGAAATGTTCATCCAGAGAGCCAGGCAGCACCAAGCCCCTGCTTTTCACAAGATTCCACCAAATACCTTATTGAAACCTCTGGCTGAAAACGCCTAACTTAAACCAGGACGTTCTCCCACGCAGTTTTCCAACACAAATTCTTTCTCTCTCCCCTGATTTCCTTTGGCCTCCATTCTGAAATATGTGGGGGAAACACCCCGTTTTCTTCTCCAGCCCACCCCCTATTTATTTTTGTAGAACTTTCCAGGGAATGGTTTGTTCTGGAAATAGGCACGAGGACTTCAGCTGCATCCCATAAAAAATAAACACAGACACACACAGTGTATGCACAGCTTACGGATGTTTGTAAACAGACCTAGGTACCCGCCAGATCTTTCCAGATTAGGAGTGTGTAAAGAGAGAAGAAAATGGAGGGGGGATAGAGAAGATTAGCAAAGTTCCTGCTTGATCACCGAAGGTAATTGCTTCTCCCACTGATATCGCTGACACCACCAGGATATTGCTGAGAGTTGCATACATTCGCTAGGGTTTTACAGATCTTATAAGCAGCCTCCGGAAATTCAGCAAAATGGCACAAATAGACTTTCTCCAGCCACCATAGAATTCAGGGCTTTAAAGCTAATTCAGGAGGCTTTACAAACACAACCATAAAAATGCCACAGGGACGCTATTGCCTTTTTTTTTTTAAAGAAATGAATCCATCTGTTGGGAAGTCAAAGATCTGGAGGAAACACCTCTTGGAGAGTCATCCTGGATGGAGCCATTTATTCATTTACTGTCTGGGGAATGCAAGGGGCTAGGTGGCCAGGCGTTGTTTCAAGTAGCCTCCAGAATTTCTGGGGGCAACTACCATAACTCCATCCAGGGCATGAGCTCCCCAGCTTTGGGGCTTGCAGAGCCCGGCCAGGGCGCAGATTTCGACCTTTAAGGAGGTATCCGTTCATTCAAATGTTCATAAATCCAGGGTTCGATCATTTAGTCGGAGGGATACCGAACAGGACTGGGCTGCCTGCTCTCTTCGGGCACTGGCCCTCGGCCCTGTTCAGGGGTGGTGTCTTTTGAATAAGGTAAACATTTCTCTCTGGATTTCGATCTCAGTGAGGAAACAGCATCGATGAAGTGAGAGAAAGGAAACCAGAATACTTGGAGGGGTCAGGAAGACTGAGAAGGTGTAGGGAAGAGGCCCTGGTGGGTTTCGGGAGCCCAGAAACCTTTGTAGCTCGCCTCCTTTTTGGAAAGTCCCTTCTTTTCTCTAAAAAAAAAAAATGGCCGAATTCGGGATCGCTCTTTCGGGAACTAGGTTGGGGGAGGAGAATGGGGATTTGTGGGCCACGGGGCCGCGGCCATCGTCGTCGGTCTCCCTCAAAATGAAACATTGGAAAGTACCTGAGTCGGGGTAGTAGAGGTCTTTAATCTCTCTCTTTTTAAAATGGGATAGGGAGGCCTGAGGGAGGAGAAGGAGATCAGAAAGACCCTTTTGGCCAGTGGTTGAGCATGATGCCCTGGTCAAGGAGAGTGCAAATTTCTTTTCCTCCCCTTCAGAGTATGGGCCCCTTGGGGTGTCCACAGGCCTCTTTTGGGGTCAGTGTGGGAGGAAGGGGTGCTCTCATCGTCTTCCAGGTTGCAGTGAGCAAAAGAGTGGCGGAAGGTCTCCTCTGAGCCTCTGTCTTCCCCTCCACCCCCGCCCATTCGACCGGTGGGGTTCCAGAGCCCAAGGGTGGGAAGTGAGGGAGAGAGGTAAGGGTAGGGACCCCCTGACCTCGGCCTCCCCCTGGCGGAGCCAAACTTGACGAATCTGTCCCTTTTTGCAGTTGCAGTGAGCAGGATGGGTGGGAAAGGAAAAGAAGGGGGGTAGGGGTGGAATCTGTTGTCACGGCCCTTCCTGGCAGAAGGTCTATCAGAGTTCCAGTTGCTTAAAAACAAGGAGAGAGAGAGAGAGACAGAGACAGAGAGAGAGACAGAGAGACAGAGAGAGACAGAGAGAGACAGAGACAGAGGAGGCCTCGGCTAGGCTGTCCTCCAAAACCAGGCTTCTGAAGGGCCCCCAAATCCCCGGGGCCCCGAGGCCAAGGAGGCCGAGACCAGCCCCCTCCTCGGCGGGCGGCCCTGGGCTGGCGTTCCAGGAAGAGAGGCGGGCGGGCAGGCTGGCTGTGCGTGCCCATTAATCTGCCGGGTGTGCGGGCTGGGGGTTGTTTGTAACTTTGCTGGCTCGGTCGCCGCGGGTCCCCGGGGAGCGGGCTCCACGGCTCGCTCCCATTGGCCGCCGCGCCGTCAGCTGGTGCTATTTGCTGCTGTCGCTTTTGGCGCTCGGCCATCCAGAAACAAACCAGTTCGATGACTACTAATAGTTATAGCCAGATGTACTAATACACAACAAATCACAGTCCTGCAGAGGGGAGCGCAAATGAGTTCCTATTTTGTGAATCCCACTTTCCCTGGGAGCCTGCCTAATGGACAGGACTCCTTCCTCGGGCAAATCCCCCTCTATCCAGCTGGCTATGATGCTCTGAGGCATTTCCCCGCTTCTTATGGGGCATCGAGCCTCCAGGACAAGACATACACCTCACCTTGTTTCTACCAACAGTCCAACACGGTCATTGCTTGCAATCGAGCGTCCTATGAGTACGGCACCTCCTGTTTCTATTCAGAGAAGGACCTGAGTAGCGCTTCTCCCTCGGGCAGTGGCAAACAGAGGGGCCACGGGGAGTATCTGCACTTTTCTCCTGAGCAACAATACAAATCCGAAAGCAGCGTGCAGGGCAAAATCTTAAATGACGAAGGCAGCGACCGGAAGTACACGAGTCCTGTTTATCCCTGGATGCAGCGGATGAACTCCTGTGCTGGTAAGTCATTGGCATGCAATTCCCTCCAACCCCACCTCCACAAAAGAAAGGAAAGAAGGGAGGAAGGGAGAACAGTAAAGAAGAAAGAGGGAAGAGAGAGAGAGACAGAGAGACAGAGGGAGAGAGTGAGCAAATTGCAAAATAAGAAAAAATAGAAAGAAGGAAAGGAAAGAAGAAAGGGAGGAAGAAAAAGTTTTCTTTTGGATTAAAAAAAGGAAGTGGGGGAAAATCCAATGGGGGTAACTAGATTATAGGAAGGCAGGACTCCTGTATCCATGTAACGTGACACTGTTGGGGAGTGGTGGTGGGGGCCGCCATTGCCAAGTTACTTAGGACCTGTGACATGGACAATCAGAGAGAGAGAGAGAGAGAGAGAGAGAGAGAGAGAGAGAGAGAGAGAGAGAGAGAGAGAGAGAGAGATCATACTACATCCTCATGTGGAGTTTTCAAGCCACGGTGGACCAACATTCTATACACACACATCATTAATGATCAATCTCCCTCCACACCAAACCCCCCTCTCCTATACGCCTCGGAGATGCAAAGATAGATGGAGCTGCCCAATCTACTCCCTTCTAGTGACACCCAAAAGCAGTTGGAGGACCCAGTTCTCCAGCTTCAGATTTTGTCCCTCCTACTTCCTCTCCCCCTCTGCCAGAAACTATTCCCTGAATAGTCAACTTCTAAGACCCTGGCAATCCTTCAGCTCCTCAGCAAGGTGGGCTTAATTAAGGTGGAGGATACCCTAAAGACCCTCTTTGCCTTCAAAGCCATTAATTTCCACAAACTCCAGAAGCCTATCCTCCCTCCACCTTTATTTGCCCTGGTTTCCCGAAGCTCCACTAACAGAAGGTACCTTGGAGCAGGACAGAAAGACTGAAGCAGATTTGGAAACTTAGGTCTTGTGCCTTTAAAAAGAAATCCATTTATCTTCAAAGGGGCCATGCTCGGTTTTCTTTCGTACAGGGTGGTTTTGGAAGAATCACTGAGGAGTTGTGAAAGCTGACTATTTTTATTACTCACAATTTGGCTGCCCTATGATGGCTTAGCTCCATTGATACCCACACAGATGTTTGTGCACACACTCGCACACACACACACACACAAACACACACACATTGTATGGTCCTATCTCTCTATATGCTGAGAGTAGTATGGCTCCCTCTCCACCCTCCAGTATTATTGGTTTCCTTCCTAGACAAGAAAATCACAATGCAATAATTGCAATTTAGAAAGCCATCCCTGCCTAGAACAAATACCACTGACCTGCTTAGTCATCTCCATTACTGCAGAATTAGCAAAGTCAAAAAACAAGCCGATGGGCTAGGTTTGCTTCTCTAGGAGAGCCTAGAGGGGCCAGCTTACAGCACATCTTGTTCTTTCTTTCTGAAATCCCAGAACCCTTTTTCAAGTCAACTCCCTTTATCTTGCCTCCTCCCAGGTACTGTGTACGGCACCCACGGCAGAAGGGGAAGGCAAACTTACACGAGATACCAAACCCTCGAATTGGAAAAGGAGTTCCATTTCAACCGATACCTGACGCGAAGGCGCCGGATTGAGATCGCCAACGCGCTCTGCCTCACCGAAAGACAGATCAAAATATGGTTCCAAAACAGGAGAATGAAATGGAAAAAAGAGAACAAACTCATAAATTCCACACAGCCCAGCAGCGAAGAAACAGAGGAAAAGGCAGGGGAGTAGAATAACGAACGGCATCAGCCAAGTTCCCAGGCCTTCCCCCTTCTTAGCGGCTTTCCCCTCTTGTGTTCTCATCCTGCCATTACTATTGCTGCCCTAAGTATTCACAGTCGGTTGATTTCTAAAGCTGGAGGAGAAGCTAAACATTGGAATCAACTGTATTGCTTAAAAGAAAAAAAGGGAGCCATTGAAAAGTCTGTTGTGTACATAGCCCCCTCTTTTCCTTTTCCTGTTCCCAGGCACCCAACCCCCAGAAGGTACCCGCTTTTCTATTGAGCATCTCGGATTGTCCGAGGGTCTGTTCTCTTGGCTCTTATTTGGCTACCGAAGCAGATAGGTGCACAGTGTGGCATCTGAACCCGTTCACACATTGAACTGAGAGCTGATTCGGAAGGGAAAAGACACCGACCCGGGGTTTCAACCCTTTCAGAATACCATTTACGGTCGGGCTCGGCTCCTCCCTACGGTGTTTGGGAGCTGGCTGTCCAGCCGGGTCTACAAAAAGTTTTACGGTAGTAACATACAATGTGATAAGACATAAACCAATAAATCTACTGAACAAAAGAGGAAAAGACAGTTGGGGTCCCCCGCACCCCCTCCCCCCCAAAGACCTCCAAGAATAATTTCGCCTCGGGCAGAAATGGACAAGGGAAGAACTTTCAGGAAACAAAGAATCGCCGGGAAGGAGCTACAAAACTAACGTCCCCAAATGCAATCGGCTAACTAGAACTGGAAGAAAAGCAACCTTCCTAGGAAGGCAAGAAAATCTGGGCACTGAACTTTGCAGACTCGGGAGAAGCTCGATCTTCCCGCGGTTGAGGTGCCACACGGAGTCCCAGCTGCAATTCCAGAAGACCGGGTTGTTGTTGGTTTCCCTCCCCCCTTTCAAGTGTCAGTAAAAGGGGGGTCATTTTTATTGGGTGGTACATTGGCCTGAGCTTTCCTCATTTCCAGGGGGTTCCTGGGCTTGGTCCAGACTGTCCCTTATCTCTCTGCTACCTTTGTCATTTACTTTCGAATCTCTGAGCCCAGGAAAAAGAAGAGCCACAGCCCGAGCCACCCTGGAATGCTTCCATTCTGGCTCTCCCTGAATTTGTTCTCATCTGAGCAGGACTCCCAAAGCAGGTCGCCCCACCTCTGCCTCTGCATTTGTGGGGAGCCTCGCCTGAGCCCAGAAATATGCAGCCAGAAACCCCCTCGCTTTCAGGGCTGGCCGGATCGGGCATCTGGAAAACGGTGTGGAACAGATTTTTTTTTTCCCCGGGCTCAGTCCTCAAAGCGACTGGAATAGCTATCTGCGAAAAGCATCTTTACTGGTGAGAAAAAACCCAAGCGGGACCATAAAATTGTACGGAATTTGACCTCGCCTCGGAAAACTACAGCACAAAAGCTATCTTTACTAGATGCTTGCTTGTCCTTTAAAATCGGCAGGGTGGGAGCACTTATTCGCCTGCAGAAAAGAGGGCTGCGATTGCAGCTGCTGAGAGGGGCGTCAAGATTTATTTCTCTCATTGCCTCGGTGTACATCACCCTAAAGAAATAAGGTGATCTGGGCGTTTGGCAGAATCCTGGGCAGACGGCAGGACCGCAAAAACCCGAACTCAAAACAAAAAAAGCAGCCCACACCAACAATTAGAGGGGAAGAAAGGAAAGAGAAAAGCAAGTGAAGGCAAAGGAATAAAAGTTGAACCATTTCCCCAGCCTTTTGCATTATCTCTAGTTTTGTGATTTGCAGCTGATAGCCCTTACAATTGGTACATACTAATGGAACGGCGAGGGAAATGCAATAATTTTGCTATAATGGGCTGTAACCTCAATTCGACCCCAGCCCTGCAGCCCCGGGTCTGCAGGGTGAAGATCTAGCTTGTCTCCAGAGGGTGGCGCAAGAGTCCGACTGAAAGTCGGGAGCTGGTGGCGGGGACGCGCGCGGGGCGCGCGCGCCGAGCCTCCAGCATCCACCCAACTCCCCCATTAGTGCACGAGTTTACCTCTAGAGGTCATCAGGCAGGATTTACGACTGGACAACAAAAGCACGTGATTTGAAGTCGTACCCCATATTTGGGTGCCTACGTAGGAGGGAACCAAGTACATGTCCCAGTCATTTCCATAATTCATCATAAATTGTGCAAGGGTGCTATAGACGCACAAAACGACCGAGAGCCACAAATCAAGCACACATATCAAAAAACAAATGAGCTCTTATTTTGTAAACTCATTTTGCGGTCGCTATCCAAATGGCCCGGACTACCAGTTACATAATTATGGAGATCACAGTTCCGTGAGCGAGCAATACAGGGATTCAGCGAGCATGCATCCCAGCAGGTACGGCTATGGTTACAATGGCATGGATCTCAGCGTTGGGCGCTCAGCTTCCAGCCACTTTGGTGCCAATGAGAGAGCCCGCAGTTACCCCGCCAATGCCACCTCGGCGTCCACGGAGCCCAGGTATAACCAACCTGCTACGTCGTCTCACTCGCCTCCACCTGACCCTCTGCCCTGCACCGCCGTGGCCGCTTCGCCTGTCAGCGAGAGTCATCACGGGGTGAAAAACTCGCTAGCTAACTCCACGAGCACTTCGTCCAATTCCAGCAACACTCACATAAGCAGAGAGGGGGTTGGCACCTCGTCTGGGACCGAGGATGACACCCCAGCGAGCAGCGAGCAGGCGAGTGCCCAGAGCGACCAAAGTCCAGCTCAGCCAGCCCAGCCCCAGATCTACCCCTGGATGAGGAAACTGCACATAAGTCATGGTAAAGCAAACGTTGGGCGCTCTCTCTCTCTCTCTCTCTCTCTCTCTCTCTCTCTCTCTCTCTCCCCCTCCGTCTGTCTGTCTGTCTGTCTGTCTGTCTGACTGTCTCTCCTTTCTCCAAGAACCCGCGATGGCTCCGAGCTCTCTCTTGAACTGCCTGTCTCTCTCTCCCCCATGTATGTCCCTGCCTCTCGGTTTCTCTCTGCCATTCTCTCCCTCTCTGCCTCGCCTACACCGCTTCCTCCCTCTTTCCATCTAGTTCGCTCAGTTCGCTGTGCTTGGAAAGGGGGTAAATCAAATGGCCGCTTTGCTAGGCAAGTTAAGGCATAAAAGAAAGAGGAAAAAGAAAGAAAGAAGGAAGGAAAGAGGCAAGAGAAGGCAAGGGGGGGAGGCGAGGAACCCCGCAACCCTTCTTCCTCACTCCCAACTCTTAGCAGCTGAGGGGGCAGAGAGGTAGATATTGGGAAGGGGGGAAGTGAATAGGTGCTTGTCACGGCGGATAATTTATTAGCAGGACTATACTGGGGAAACAGCGTTACTAATTATCCCCCCCCCAAAAGGAGTTGAGGAAATAATCAGGGCAGGAGCTCACAGGGTTATGAAGGGGGGGGGGGGTCGGGGAGCAGGCACGGGGGAAAAAGAAAGAACCCCGGACTTGTACGGCAGAACAGAGGGGAAGATGGGGGGGGGGGGGGGTCATTCTTCCTGGTAACTTTAAGGAAGGATGACCCGGCGACCACTTTTCCTATCGTAAAATGACCATTATTAGAGGGCTTTCAGGGTATCGTAAAAGTAAATCGTATGAAAGCTGGGAGGGTTGTGCCTCTGGGAGCCTAGCTTCCTGGGGTGGGGAGGCAGAAAGCAGGCAGCGGAGGGGAAAAAAAGCTCCAGCTCTCGGCCCTACATCTGCTGATTGTTCGCCCGTCGCCAAACCGTATTGTTTTCTCTGCAGAAAGGAAAGGGGGAGGAAATTGGGGGGGGGGAGAGAAATGGAGAGAGGACTTGTTGAGCGTGTGTCCCCCCCCAAAAAAATAACAACGTCCAGAGGCTAACGGTCCGGCTCTCGAGGGCTGCCCAGGACCTTGCAGGCAAATCGCTGCGGAGTTTTAAAATCAGTGACTTTTCTGTTGCAGACAACATAGGAGGACCAGAAGGCAAAAGGGCTCGGACTGCATACACCCGCTACCAGACCCTGGAGCTGGAAAAGGAATTCCACTTCAATAGATACCTGACCCGCAGAAGAAGGATTGAAATAGCACATGCGCTTTGCCTCTCAGAGAGACAAATTAAGATCTGGTTCCAAAACAGGAGAATGAAATGGAAAAAAGATAATAAGCTGAAAAGTATGAGTATGGCCGCGGCGGGAGGGGCTTTCCGCCCCTAATTGTGCGAGAGTTTAAAAGTACTGAGCAGTATTAGTGGAACCTGCGCCTAGTGTCAGTACTAAAGGTGACTTTCTGCAACTCCCCTCGTGTTACTTCTGTGAAGAGATCCTGTCCTTGTCACCCCTCCCCACCTTTAATCATGAGCCTGTTAATAAGCATTCTTATAGCGCCTGTTTAAGTGTAATGGTAGATCTGCTTTCTGTACATTTCTTTGTCCTGAATGGCTTTGTCTTGAAAAAATAGATGTTTTAACTTATTTATATAAAGCGAGCTGTGTTACTTGAAGTAACTGTAACAAAGAGAAAAAAGAACAAAACGCCAACAAAAAAGAGCGAGAGAGCGAGAGAGACTCTCCCCACCCCCTTGTTTAGTGCCAATGTCGTGTGTTGCACTCAACCGTCTCTTTAACTGTGCATGTGCGTGGAAGTGTCCCTGTCTGAATTAGCTCCAAGCTGTTAAGAGATTTTTATTCTAACTACCTATACTCCCTGTGTAAGTAACTAATGCTATTGTAGAGGTGACTTGATGAGCTCCAGCTTAACTTCTTATCAACGTGTAGTGAATAGTGAATCTGTGACGCCAAGTGTGACTCCAAGCAGTGTCTGTTTTGCTGTGCCTTTGTAGAACTCTTTGCACGAACTCCTAAAAAAGTGGCTTCTTATACGCGCAGCTTCAGTGGTGTCTGTTTTTGTGAACCAAGTTACAAATATAGTCCGAGTCTGGCTGTTTAAAGCAAACTGTGATAAGCTCTTTTTTTTCCTTTTTTTTTTTTGTATTTGTTTTTAAAGAAAAAAAAAACCTGACTGGAAACAAAAAATAAACTTTCTATTGTAAGTTCTCGTGAGCTGGTCTGTACCCTCTTTGCTCTGTGCCTCTCCCCCCCAGACTCTGAGCCTCGGGCTCTGCACTGAGCCCCGAGGCCAGCGGAATACCTGGCCAGCCAGGGCCCCGCTGGTGCAAAGGAGAGAGCTAGAGTGTCCCCGCCAGTGAGCTCTGGGCCACTGAAACTTTCCACTAAGTCCCTCCTGAGTGGGAGGTGGAAAAGGCAGGGCAGAAGCTCCCCCACCCTGCCACTGCCTGCCTTTCATTGCCCCCAATGTTTGCTATTTGGGAAAAAGCAAAAAGACCAGGAAAGAGGGAAAAGGAAAGAAAGGGAAAGGAGAGAAAGCAGGTCCTTTGTTCCAATGCCCTCCCGGCTTCACCACATCTCCAGTGCATTCGGAAACTGCTCTGGTGGTTTCCACTAGCCAGAGATCCTCGGGCTTCCAGGATCCCGAGCCCCAGCCCTCGGCACCAGACAGATCCCCACATTCACCCTTAACAGATTTGAGTCCTTTTGCTACAATTAATTCGCTACAAATGTAATGTTACTTACCCCCACCATAGCTCGATTGGTTAACTCTTCTGAGCTTCTAAGAGTAACTAAAGATTTGCACACTTACTGCCTGCTTACATTGATGCCTTCCTTTAAAAGTTAGAAAACAGTAAACTTTATAAGCCCCAGTTCCGGCTATATGACATTTGGGTGCCAAATGAATAGGGTTTTGTCTATGAATTAGATCGTAAAATCATCCATAGCACAGACAGATAGGCTCACTGGCTATAGAAAGTCACGTGGTGCCATTAAAGTAAGTTTTATGGTTTTGGGGAGTTGACATCCAACATTATATACCACATAACATATAATCTCACTGACGCTGGACTTCATTTGACTCTTTTGCAGGCTACATGTGGCACCTGGTCATTCAAATTGTCAATTTTAGGGGCAGAAGTGCCCAAAGCCCAGTTCTCAAAACTCGCAGAAAAATGGCTCCTAGCAAGTTAAGGTAAGTTTGCCTCTCGAGTTCCTTGCAGTTTATTTGTACAGTGAGCTAACTCTGGGCTCCTCTGTCTCTGTCTCTGTCTCTCTGGTTCAATACCTCCGAGGGCGGCTGCCTCAGCATTCAAAAGGGCAGGACAACCCCCCCAGACGGTCTGATCTATCCATCCGCCTGCAAACTTTCTCCCCTTCCCAAATGAGGAGCCCCAAGAGCAGCAGCAAGCTCGAAATTTTTGCCAAGCCCATCCAAGTAAAGCCCAATAAGTGACTCTGGCAGAGATTGATTCTGAGGCCTAACTTTAATTACTTGGACTACCGCAGATGTTAATGACTTCCGCTCCTCTCTGGATCTGGGCTCTCTAGTTTGCAAAAAGATGATTTTTGTGTGTGTGTGAGAGAGAGAGAGAATGTGCATATGGGTAGATAGAGTGTGTGCATGGGGAGGGGGAGTGGAATCCCAAAAGCAGACACTCAGGAAGCCCTCATCTTGCTTCTGGCCCAACCTTCCCGGAGCCCTGATGGTATAGTTGGGTGGGCTGGATCCTCAGGGCACCGAGCAGGGGGCTGGGGGGGTTCAGGCTGCAAGTTTGGGAAGGAGTCTGGGCCAGGGTGCTCTGCTCCAGGATCAAGTGTTAGGAAAAGCAGTGCTGACTTTCCAAGCCAACTGGTTCCTCATTTCTACTGATTTGTCAGTTGTGTAACTGGGGGGCATTTCTGTATTAATGTGGGGGTTGTTTGGGGCACTATTGAAGTAGCCTTCTGAAGGTTGGAGTCATTTGCGAGGGACCTTCCCCTGTCCCACCAGTTTCTGTAATATTCTGGTGAAGCATGTTAGTTAGGAGGCCATTCAAAAGGTACTTTTCACCACTGCAGGGTCACTCAACAGACTCAGATTTTAGAGACTGGAAAACATCTTATAGACAAGACTCCAGAGCATCTCTGGAAATATAGACGCCAAGAGTTCTGGCCTTTGAGATCTTATCCTTCCCTTTCCCCAACCCCGACCCCCAGCTGTGGGAGCCAGGCCTCAACTGCCTGTTTGCTTCTACATTCTTCTTATTTCAGTGGGGCTGTTCTCACCAGCCTGTGATTACTCAGCAATAAACTTTATGGCCGGATTTCACTCTGGTCTTTGAATTTCCAGAGCTGAATGAAAGGGGTAAAAGAACCTTTCTTTCTTTCTTTTCTTTTCTTCTCCTTCCCCTTCTTTCTTTCTTCCTTCTTTTCTTTTCTCTCCTTTCTTTCTTTCATCCTTTCTTTAGAATTCCTATTTCACTGCTTTTTATTCTGAAAAGGTAATAGGATTGTCTATCTAGTTAGCAAGTAGAAAAAATAGCACCTCTCTCTCTCCTCCCCAAACCCCACCCATGAAAAACTCCACTCTGCAGTTTGGGAGGAAATAATGCAATCTTCAGTGTCCAACTTAAAAGTCTTGCAGGTCCTTAGGTTTGTTTTTCCTGACACTCCATAAAGAGGAATTTAGGGAAGAAATGAGTCGTTTGTCAGTAGGAGATTTCCGCCTTTCTTTTGTCAGCCCCTCACTCTGTTTGATCATGGACAATTTACATAATCTATGATTTTGAAAACAACCATTTCCAAAATGGCACCAGCGGCTCATTCTTTAGTGGGAAAAGGATTGTATTTTTCTATTTGATCTCATCCTCCAGCCACATCCAGTAGCGTCCCTCTTCAGGCCTGTCTATTTTCCTGGGGAAAACCTCAAGAACTTCATCGTAATGAGACTTCATCCCGAGGTAGTGTGCTTGGCTAGATTCCGAGAGCAATAGAGTTAGTAGATGACCCCCAAATCCCTTCTCAAGGTATTATTGAGTTCAGCCCAACTTCTCCAACTGGCCTCTGGAATGAAGCAAAATATCAAATATTGCCTTTCTTGATGCTCTCCTCACGGAGGATCTGCATGAGCTTCCCACAAGCAATAATAACTTGAGAGGGTATTTTCGGGTCTGAGATTCGTCGATTTAAAAATTGCACCAAACTTTATTGTATGGAGTTTATATTTTGACAGTGAATATTCAACCAACAGCTGTTATAGAATCAGAGGGGTAAGAGACAAAACTGAGGAAAAGGCAGCATTTCCAGGAAAAGAGTAAATGTGTTTGGTCCCAACAAGATCCTTTTGTTGGCTGGGGAAAACCTGCATCCTCTAAGTTATATTGAGTGATCCTGTAACCTGATCATCGAAATTCAAATATTCATACTGCTCAAGAAATGGAGATTCTACCTGGAATCCTTCCCCTCTTTTTTTCTTTGTAAGGGTCCAGTTGTGTGGATGTGTATGTGCAGAATCTTAGTTCTTTGTTTTGCTACCCAGACTTCCGTCTTCGTTTTTGGAAAACATTAACTCAAGGTTTCATTTTAGTGTCCTTCAAATAATCTAGTTGACTGATTTCTTGGGGGCCAAAATAACAAACAGAAAGGGAAGTGGAGGGACCTTGCCATGTTCTAGTGGCTTAATCAGAGGAAGTGTGTAGATGCGCCTATGAATAGCTAGTTATCTAGAAAGTTGTGTGCATTAAATGCTGAGGAAGACTGGCTGAGAAACAGGACCCAGCCTAATATCTATTGCCACAAACTAACAAAGAGTTCAACTGGATACTCCAAAATATGAGTTACAAATGTGATGATCGTGTCTGGGTAGCTGTATTCTTTCAACTAAATTAGGGGTTAAAAGAGATTCTTTTGTGGAAACCCAGATAGTCCCATGGCTTTAAAAATTCTAAATTCAGTCAGCATAATTATTAAGATGATTTTAGGAGAAATTTCTCTCTCTCTCTCTCTCTCTCTCTCTCTCTCTCTCTCTCTCTCTCTCTCTCTCTCTCTCTCTCTCTCTCTCTCTCCCTCTCTCCCTCCCTCCTCCTCCTCCTCCCCTCCATTTAAATGGTTCAGAGTAAAGAAAAGACATCTAGTTGTCTGGTCATTTTCTGCAGTTATTTTTTTTTTAGCCCTCTTGACTTGGATCATTTTATGGGATGAAATTTACTTTTAAGAAGCCCTGGTCCTGGTTGTCTTTATTGAGACATTTAACCTCACCCAGTGACAGAAGGGCATGGATGTATCTCACCTTGTAAAAGAAGAAAAGAACCTACATTTGCAGGGCCCTGTTATTTCCCTCAGGAAGAATGACAGTATCACCTGAATTATAAACATATTATAGAAGCCTCTGGTTACACTTACTTATTGGTAGTTACGTTTTCCATGGACTCATTTCAAAACAGCACGCCAAGATTCTGACTTTTCCCTTTTTTTCTGTGCCTCTTTGTGGTTGTGCTTTTTCCCCTTCAGAATTCTTTCAGAGAAGGCAGTGTAGTATTTCACATCAGAAAGAGCAGTTTGTGCTGGTGCAGTCCAAAATATGATCGTTTCCAAAGAATTAGTAATAAAGGAATAGATCACACAGTGGAATGTATGTAGGGTGTTGGGGTGGGTGGGTGGGGGGGAGAACCCTTTCGCTTGAGTTGACCTCAGTCTTTCATGCCTAAGCTGTAGGTAGGGAAGCCCTAGTTTGTCCTTCCATGAAGAGGACAATGATAGCCCATCTCCTGGAGGTTTCCTCTAGGTCAACAATGGAGGTTTCCACAGTGATCCAGGAAAGGCCTCCTAGCGCAGACTCTTGTGCCCTCTTTTCTGACATGTCCCTAGATGGTGGGTCTACAGAACACCCCACAGACCCGAAGATGGGGGAGGAGGATCCCCCCGTTTGGTATTTGCCAACAGGCTTCCCCCTTTCTCTCCCTGCCTTTTGCTCTCCCTTCCCAAACGGTCTTTTCAATAATAATATTTGTTATGAAGGTTATTGGGTAATTATTGCGATTTTGTGAAACAGTCCTTGCTTGAGGTGAAGTCTGTCATCGTCAAACAAATGACAGCCAGTGCAGTTCACTGCCGGGTTAAGTAAATGCAGAAAAGATAAATCTGCACACCCTAGGAATCACCAGCAGAGCTCGCTTCAGACCAAGTTCACAGTCAACTCCTCTGCCTAGGCAAGCTTTCCCCAACAATTCGGTTTGTTGTGGCTTTATTTTTAAATAAAAGAAAAATGACGAGTGGAAGTTGGGGCCCCCGCTTTCCCCCCAGCTTTCCGCTTTTTTCATGGTTCCCCAACTTACCCACCATTTCCCTTGCAAATATAACGAGGAGCTGCTTGGAGCTAGTCCCTCTAAGCGCTGCCGAAAGAGTGGGGAAACGGATTGGACAGGAAATACAGTCAGGAAAGAGGGCAAAAATAGATTTTCATCTTCTCTCTTTCCCCCAATACATTTTCGGGGAGGGAGCAGAACTGTTGAAACACACAGGGCGCCCTTCCCGTCCTCAAAGAAATCAGAGGCAGCGCTTTTGTATATCTTTGTGGTTAGGGCGTTACAACTGCGGGTCAAAAAGTGGAGGGTCAAAAGTTTACGTTGCGCTCCACTCTTCGTCATCTGCCCAGACGGAGTTTGATGTCAATGTTACAGCCGAGATGCGGCTATCAACACAAAAGATAAAATATAGCGTCGAGTTTCGCGTGTATCACGCTATGGACTCCAGGTGAACCCTGGTGCTTGAATGACCTCAATTACTGAGGAAAGGAGAGAGAATTCCTCTTTTCGAGAGGAATACGCGCTGTATTTCATCTTGAATTATCGGCCACATTCTCAGTGACTCTGTGGACCTCGGAGGCAGCAGGTAAATAGACACACAGCTCTCTGCAGCTCCCAGGCACCCGCCAGCCTGCCCCGGGCTTTGTGGTGGACCAAAATGCGCCCAATTCCGAGGAGGTCAGATTTTATTTGATCTGTTAAAGGAATAAAGCCACCGAAAGCTCTCACCTCCAACTCGACCCCCTTTCCCTTCGTGCTTTTAGAAGACAAGAAAATAGGACAGAGGAGATCCTTTGGAGAAAGTGACTTCGATTTGCTCATTTTTGGGGTGGGGATAAGATCAGAATTCTTTTCACTTGCATTAGATTTCGATTTTTTAAAAACCACAACAAAGGGCTGCCTCCCCCACCCCCTTTCAATTCAGACTCCTCATCTGGAAAGAGGACTGAGAACAGAGAAGCCCCCAAAATCCCCCAGGAAAGAGATGCTCCTTAAAGGTCTGGTCTTTCCAGACTTGAGGAAAAGATCTTCTGCGCTGTTAAAATTTCCACCCTCACCTCCCTACTATAAAGTTATTCCTCTTCTTTGAATGTAAGACAACTTCTAATCTCTCCAAGTACAATTCGACTACAGAAAATGTGCCATTTGGAGTAAGAGTTCTGATGAAATGTCCCTTAGAAAGAAACACAGAATAATGTTATGATTTTTAGGAAATTTTAAAGATATATTTAGAAAGGAAGGGACAGTGAAAAGGCTACAAAAATAAGAGAGAGGAAACACAAATACACTGAGAACATAAAATGGGCAGGGAAATCTCATTCATGCTCCTTAATTGCCTTTGGAAAGCTAGGAAAAGTCCTGTTTACACGAGGCTGGACACTCTGGTTTTCTCTTGACGAGGGACATAGTTTCTCTAGGAAATTGACCTTCAGGTGCTTACTTGAGGATAACAGAAAAAAAGCAAATATGAAATATTTATCTTGCTCTCTCTTCATACAACCAGGGATCTGATTATTCTGCAAATAGGGGTGCATGCGGGGGGAAGAGCCATGCAAAACAGGCACTGTAACCACTGAGATGGCTTATTTTCCTGAGCTAGCCATGCTCCCTGTGGATGTTTTAGGGAGCAAAGGAAATGTTTCGGTAGTGGGATCTTTCTTTATGGAGAAATCTGTGGATCTGTGGTATATCTGCTAGATGGGGAGGAAGATAGGCTTACTGGTAACCACGCTGTGCATCTGTCTGGCACACTTTTATGACTATATGTAGGTTAGTGCTAGGAAGGAAATGAAAATCTACTTTATTCCTCCTCTCCCCAAAACATGTGTTTTCAAAGTGCACATTTTCATTTTGTCTTAGATAAAAAGTTTGTGGGACACCTTTTAAAAAACCAAAGATTTTTTTCAATAATTATTAACATCTTTTATACAGTCTTTAAATTGGGAGCTAACAGTCATAATGCACTTTACAGAAACTATCCCTTTATTTTAACAGTTCCCTCCTTTAAGGCGGCAAGCAGATAGATGAGTCAAAATTCATTTAAATTCTAATAGAAGTTATATTTCCCCAGGTCTGGGTTTCGTTTATTTTTTTTTAAGCCCAGGAAAAACAAATAGTCCTGGATATACTTCTATTGAAGACTCAATATTGGATAGCGGTGGGATTTTTTTGTTTTGTTTTTTTTTTGAGATGGTGTAAATAACCAATTTCAAAATGCCACCCTCTTTTTTTTTTTTGCATCTCAAAGCTTCGTAGGCTTCTTAACCCCTATCCAGTATTAAAGTATTAAACAGAAAGAAGGATCTTGATTCGAAGGAACAAAGGAGAGATACAGTCGATCCATTCCATAACGTTTACACTTACTTCCCTGTGATACTCCCCCCACCCCACCCCACTCCACCCCCGTTTTCTCTCCGAAGGAGTGACCTGGGTGAAGCACCCAGCTATCTAAAAGACACTGTATAGACCTTTGAGAACAGCTAAGTCCAAGGCCGAGGTGAACTTCAGGTCAGCGCGTCTAACAAATATGAAAATGTCGGCTGGTGAAGGGCGCGCCTTGTTATTTAACAAAGACTGTCAATGTGTGAGATTAATAAGAAACAAAATGCACACGGTGTCACTTTTCGGTCACTTTGAAAGTTGGGACAGGGTTGTATTCAGGAGGAAAGGCTGATCCAAATATATTCAAAACGATTCAAATCAGATTCAAACTAGACTGAAAATGCATTTCTTTCCCCTCCCTCTCTCTATCCTTTCTACCTATTTCCCCCCTCTCTCCCTTTACCTCCTTCCTTCCTTCCTTCTTTTTTTCCTTCCTTCCTTCCTTCCTTCCCTCCCTCCCTCCCAGTCTCTCTTACTCCCCTCCTCCCCCCATTTATGGTGCTTGGATTCAGTGGAAAGTTATTTTATGCGATGGGATTTAGAGAAATCTTTTGTTGTACATATATTTTATCCGAGCACGTGGAATAAGCAGTGGAGCTTACATGTTTTACAAAGAAGGGGAAAGCCCTTTGACTCCTTGGAATTGGATCCAGTTGGTAGAGGAAGATTAGAACTCTCCATTTCTGCTTCATTTCACTGAATTCCACTCTCTTCTCAGGAGGGATGCTGCTGGTAAACTTTTGGTTGTTTTAGAGGCTGCCTTCCCAGGCTTCCCATAGTGTCCCG
Organism: Monodelphis domestica; assembly: GCF_027887165.1. Lineage (NCBI taxonomy): Eukaryota > Metazoa > Chordata > Mammalia > Didelphimorphia > Didelphidae > Monodelphis > Monodelphis domestica. The sequence continues at coordinate 310,185,216 of NC_077231.1, forward strand.
TTTCTTAGGATAAAAGCTATTTTAATTTTTAGACCATACATACATATTAATTTGGTTGAATGAAGCAGTATTTTGCAAAAGGGGGTTCTGGTCGGATCAGAAGAGGTACTGAGGTTGTTTATTACAGCCATAAATCTCGCTCTAAAACGTCAAAATGGCGGTGTCTGAGATAACACTTGGTGGTCTTGGCTGAGTTTTTGTTTATGATAGCAAACCACAAAGACAAGTTACAGGCCTTGGGGGATCCCGAAGAAGCCCATCTCCACCGAGGAACAGAGCCACATGAATAACAGACTTCAGCTTGCCGGTTTAGGTCAACTAGACACAAAACAGCGCTCGCTCCTTTCTCCTTACCCTCTAAAAATAGCCACATCGTAGAACCCAGCAGTTAAACAACATGGATTTTGCGTTTTAATGCCGGCCAATGATTGTAAATAGACATAGAAAAGGCCCAAGAAGGCAGGGTTGATGACAAGAGGAAAGGTGCAAGATTTCGGTGTTTATTCCTGGTGAATGGACTTTGGGGTTCTGTTTACCCGGCTGCCTTTCACTGCTAGAGGCCATCGCGGAGAACAGGCAAACCGGCTTCTCCCAGGGCTTCTGGGACAATCTGTAAACATGCGATTAGGTGTTGACTATGTAACATATATTATACACACACATGTACAGCTACAGATACACACATATGTGTGGGTGATAAACTCCCAGGAGCTTTTTTTGACAATGGTCCGAACAGCCGGTGTAAGCCTGTGTTCCGGGCTATTTCTCCCCGCTTTCCCCAGGCCCCAAGTAGAAAATACCTTGGAAACCTCTTTGTAGCAAATCTGGGAGATCCCAGAGAGAGAGAGAGCCAGAAAGATCCCCTTCTTCCGTCTTTTTTCCTAAATTAGTTTAAAGATTAGTTGCATATAATAGGCTTTATGTGGCTAAGCATTAAACGACTATCCATCAAATGGATATATTTCAACATTCAGTAACTCATGTGTGTAACTGATATAAATGAAGAGAGAAATGACATTCCTTCTGAAGTGTTGCTGGGCTTTAGGCTAGAACTTTCTCTGTCTACCTCGGAAACCCAGGCGGGGAGGAAGGTTTTCTTCCTAATGCCTTTTGAGAAACCCAATTAAGGTACCCCTTCCGGAAAATTCTGGCCTCGCCCTAGCTCCTTAGACACCCAGCTTGCTCTCGATTTCTAGGTAAACTGGAGGATATGTTTGGATGGTCAGGCAGCCTAGCGAGGAGAGGAAGGGAAGAGGAAGGCAGAGGGGAGATGAGATAGAGAGAAGAAAAGAGAAAAGAGGAGAGGGGGAGAGAGAGAGAGAGAGAGAGAGAGAGAGAGAGAGAGAGAGAGAGAGAGAGAGAGAGAGAGAGAGAGAGAGAGAGAGAGAGAGAGAGAGAGAGAAGAGGGCTAGGAGAGGAAACCAGAGGGGAGGGGAGGGGAAAGGAAGAGAAAGCAAGGTGTGTGTCTGACCCAGAAAAGGAAAGAGTAAACTCTTGTACACATGGAGAAAGGCAGTCTTAGTATTTACTTCCGAGATCAACACTGGGTGGAATTAATAAGTAATTTATTTGTTAATAATGCGGTAATTAGTTTAACCACCAGATTTCAATTACCCTGTGGCAGGCTTCAGCCTCTCCCCCAGTCCCCTCCCCTGCTTGAGGCAGACGTCAGTCCTCAGCCTGACCTGCAGATAGAGCCCGACCCAAAGGCCTCGCCAGCTGGGCTCTCCGAAGGGAAGACGGTGATTTTCAGGGGTGGGGGTCCGCTGCTCTTCCAGGGGGGCCTCCAGCGGAGGGATCTCTCCGCCCTATGCTCAGACACACCGAGGAACAGTCACACACTGGAGGCCCTGTTCTCAGTGGGCTGAGGCCACCCCACAGTCCCCGTCTCCCTTCTCTCTCAGCCTTGGGCCAAGTCAAGGCTCTCCCTGCTCTGTCTCATCCCAGGGGAAGGACAACGAGGATTCAGGGGACTCAGTCCCAGTCCCAGGTGACACTCTTCAGGTGCTGGGTTCCATTTGGGGAAAAGGGAGACCAGGATGTGGTGAAGAATTAGAGATGCCTAAGTGGGTGCGAGAAGAGAGTGCTGGAAGGCACACGGTCTTCTATGTGCGGGAAGTGGGCTCAAGGACCTCGGGGTGGGTGGGTGTGGTGGGTGAGAAGTCTTTTTGAAAAAGGCAGGGAGGTGGCGACCTTTGCGAGGACGGGCAAGGGATTGGGAGGGTAAAGGAAGGTTGGACCCGAGTGTGTGGGAGGGATGAGGCACTTCTGCTAATTGGGGGTGGGGGTGAGAAACTTCGAGGGAAGAGGAAGGGGAGCTACGACCTCTGTGTAAGAAGTAGGGAGACAGAAATGGACATTGGTTGGGGGGAGGGATATTATGTCCTGCATAAGGGAGAGGTGCGCTATGACCTTGGTTTCGGGGGCGGGGGACAGGACGCGGCAGAACACCCTACACCGGTCGTGGTCCCCCACCCCAGACCGAAGACGCATCCATTTCTCTCCTCAGAGCGGCGCGGGCCTAGGACCCCCCGCTGACCGTCCCCCCTCCTTCTCTCCCTCCCCCACGCCCAGGACCCGGGCATCCATCATCCAACCCCGAGTTTCCTGATCCGGGGCCGCGCGCGCCGCGTCCCCATTGGCTGGCAGCGGGTCACGTGCGGGGGAGGGCGGGGGGGGGCTCGAAGGTGCGGAGGGGGAGGGGCGGGGGGGAGGGGACAGAACCCGAACTTTGTCCGCGGCTGCAGCGCCAGGGGAGGAGAAAGGGGAGGGGGCGGGAGCGGGCAGGGGGAGGGGAGGCACTTGGGGAGCGGGGGAGGGAGAGGAGAGGAAGGGGGAGGAGAAGAGGGGGGCCGAGGGAGGATGGGGAGCGAGGCAGGAGGGGGAGGGGCCTCAGCGAGCCCAGAAAAACGACAACGCGAGAAAAATTAGTATTTTTGCACTTCACAAATTAATGACCATGAGCTCGTTTTTGATAAACTCCAACTACATCGAACCCAAGTTCCCGCCCTGCGAGGAGTTCGGGGCGCCCAGCGGCCCCGACGCGGGAGGCTATCCCCCGCCCCCGCAGCCCCCGCAGCCCCCGCACCTGCAGCCACCCTCGGGGGCCGGCCGTTCGCCCCCCGGCTACTATCGCCCTTCGCGGGCTGGGCCGGAGCCTGGGTACCCGTCGCCCACACCCCCTGCCGCTCTCTACCCCGCGCCCCCCGCTGCCGGCTCCCGCTACCCGTACGGCTACGGCCGCACCAGCCCGGGCCGGGCAAGGCAAGAGCAGCCCCCGCCGCCCCCGGCCCCCAGCCAAGGGCCGACCCGGGTTGCGGCTGCCGCCCCAGCTGCCCCCGCAGGGCAGAGCTTGCTTTCGGCTAGCCACGTCCTTCAGCCCCCGCAGCCGCCACCCCACCCTGCGCCCCCTCCGCCTCCCCCGCCTCCTGCTCTCCCCCGCCGCAGCGAGGCCGCCCCAGCCGCCGCGGGCAGCCCCCCGGGGTGCCCCCTGCTCCTCGCGGACAAGAGCCTATGCGGCCTGAAAGGCGGCAAGGAGCCCGTGGTGTACCCTTGGATGAAAAAGATCCATGTCAGCACCGGTGAGCGACGCCTGGGCCGCAGCGAGGGCGGGGTGGAAGGGCCTGGGAGGGCCACGGGGCAGGAGGGGGCAGAGGCGAGGGCCAGGAGGGGCGACCCACTGCCCTGGCAGCGGAGGTATGGGTGGGTGGGTGGATGGGTGGGGGATCACTGTGCGTGTGTGTGCCACCTAATCAAAACGTGAGAAACCTTTTGTATCCGGGGTCCCTTTATCGGGAGATTTACGAGACGCCAAACTGTTAGGGCAGTAATTATAGCCCCCATAAATTGAATTGACCTGGCAGCGGCTCTGGGCCATGTGTCTTTGAAGCCTTTCTTCAGCCCCAATGCCCAACACCATTTTTTATGGCTCTCGCTTGTTTTCCGTTCTCAATAACCTGTGAAACATTTTCTTTGCCGTATGTATTCTTACGTGAACTTGGTGTCAGGTTATATTATATAATGATCTTGTCCAATTGCTCTCCCCCCTCTCCTCCTCTTCTCTTCTTCCTCCTCTTCCTCCTCCTCCTCTTCTTCTTCCTCCTCCGCCTTCTCCTGGGCCCTGCACGCTCAGTCAACCCCAATTACAATGGAGGGGAACCCAAACGCTCCCGAACCGCCTACACCAGGCAGCAGGTCTTGGAGCTGGAGAAGGAGTTTCATTTTAACCGTTACCTGACCCGGCGGCGTCGCATCGAGATCGCTCACACGCTCTGCCTGTCCGAGCGCCAGGTCAAGATCTGGTTTCAAAACCGGAGAATGAAGTGGAAGAAGGACCACAAACTGCCCAACACCAAGATGCGCTCCTCGGCCCCGGCCCCGGGCAGCCAGCCCCCCAAGGCGCAGACTCAGGGCCCGCATCTTCCCCCTCGCCACCAGCCAGGTGCCTCCACACCCAACTCCTCCACGCTCTAATCGTCCACATCCCCAGACCCATTTAATTCCCTCCCTGCTTCTTCCTTTCTTCTTCTGCTCCTCTTCCCGCACCCCCTTCTGTCTGGACCAAAAATAAACGGGACACGACACCCAACTACGCGTTTGTAAATACTAAAAATGGGAGAGAGAAGACGTGATCCCTGCACGGCAGAGGAGGCCAAGTTGTCACCCAGTTCTGGACCCAGTTCAGATACTGGCTGGCTGGCCTACCAGTGGGCTTGTTTATTTATGGAAATGCTCCCCGAGCTGGGCTGTGAAGTTCGGTATCCAACTAACAAGGACTCCGTTGTATGCAGTGTTTTTGAAATGGCGAAAATGAACAGTCCTATCCAGTGGTGACTAGACTAGTAGTGCAGTTCTCGGGAAATGTTCACCCACAGATAGTGCGAACAATAGAGCAGGGCCCCTCCCCGCTTGTAGTGTCCCCCACCCACCCAAAGCAGGCTGCAGAAAGGGATCCGAAACCAAGAAGAGGAGAGGACGTTTGGGATGTCACAAGGTTATTTAAGTGGTCTCCAGGTGTATAGTCCCTGATGATGTTTGTGACACATTAGTTTCTCTTGATTTCATTATTTAAAATATTGTTAGAGGTTTATTGTTGTCTTACTCTCTGGCCCAGCTCTAACTGGCAAGAGGGGGCCCATTTAGATCCACGTGAGACTGTCAGTTGTGGGTTTTGGTGTAACTGTATATGGAGCCAAGTGCTTCGAATAAATCCTGTAAAACAACAACAACAAACTATGGTATTAAAAGCTTAAAACAACTGGTTCTCGTGTTTCCTAAACTTTCTGGTGAGGAAGACATCTCCTTGGATCGGAATTGAGAATGAGGGGTTCTTGTGTCTAATTTAGCTGATCGCCAAAACCGGTTGTGTTTCTGACCTGAGCAAGAGAGAAAAATAGACAGCAGAGACACCGAGAGAGCCTGAGTCTGAAACTTTGCCTGGCTTAAACAAGAGACCATGGCAGAGTTTAAAGGAGACAGGAAAGTGTTCGCTTTTGCTGCAAACACGCCTGCTCTTTGGCTTAGGTTTCATTTCTCACTGTGGCTATAGGGCTAGGGACAGAAAAGGGGCACAGGCTGTGCAGGAGGCTCATGGCTTCCAGCAGCTGTTTTACCCCGGCTGAACCACACACAACCAGAATGACACTTGAAAGTAAGTGGTCATTTTGATATTTATTGCCCTTCGAAGCTTTTCTTAGGAGTCAGAATGAGGGTGGGAGGGAATGCGGCTCTTTTCAAGAAACTGGGAGCTAAACACTGATTTATGATTTGGGGAGGGAGAGGGGGAGGTTGGGGAAAGAGTTGAATTCAATTCTCCACTATTTGTGCCTCAAAAGTTTTGGCCCAGAAGGATGTGCAGATGATGTCACAAAGGGGCTGCTATCTCCACCGGAGTCAGCCCCCCAGAATGGGAGAGGCAGGAAGAAGTGGAAGCAGCCCTTGGTGCCACTTTTGATTCTGGAGAATTCCAATTCATTTCACTGTCTGTGGTATGAGACAGTTGGGTACTACATACAGAAAGAAGGGGTTAGGCTGGACACCAATATCCCTGGGCATCTTCTTCCTTAGATCTAATGGGACACTCCCTCTGCGACAATAAGAGGGGAAACTACACTCACGCCAGCCTCAAGGAATTCACTTCATGTGCAGAGAGTGATAGAGCCTGGGATGGTGGTGGTGGTGGTGGAAAATCACACCAGAGGCATTTCCCATACATTCCCCCATCAGTAGTTAAAACACTTCACTAATAAGCAGGAGAGCTCTGTTTCTTTTACATGCTGCCATTTGTTAAAAGCAAATTCTGCCAGCTCTTTAATAATGAACGAAATAGATCTGAGAACGAGACAAGGGCCCCATTGCTCAGAGCAGCTTCCATTCCTCTGCCACTAATATATGTATGTATATATATATATATGTAGATATATATATATATCTGTGGAGGTCTTACCACGAAAAATTGGAGAGGAACAAATAAACCCGTTCAGAAGTCATCCAAAGTCCTGAAGTGAACCATGTTTTATAAGATGTGAACTGGAGGCTCTGGCCCTCTCAACCTGGGGCTTCAACTTATTATTCCCCTCCCCCAACTTGTAAAACGAAATTAAATCACGCTGAAAATAGCAATTTTGCCGAGAATCATTAATCACCTCATACAATAAATACTTCTTTGTAATTCAACAGCAATTCTGAAAGGCATTCTCCTGGAAAAGTCTGTGGAGGAGCAGAGGATGTCCCTGGAAAAAATGTGCTCATATATAAAGATGGAAAATCTTGGCTGTCTGCTAAAAAAATGCTTAGACTCTTGGTGGAAACGAAATGCTGGCTGCAAAGTCTCTTACGGCAGATTATCAGCATATAAGGTAAATGCTCCTATTTATCCTTTGTGTTCTGAGGCTGGGAGGTGCCTAGAAATGAACAGGCCTTGGTGTGTGTGTGTGTGTGTGTGTGTGTGTGTGTGTGTGTGTGTGTGTGTGTGTGTGTTGGGAAGAGGGGACTTTTGGGTGGAGTGTCTTTATACACTTGGAAAATGAAGTGGAGTATGGAGATCGTTTTTTAAAACAACTTAAGACCATTCAAAAAGAAGGACATGGAGCTGAAATGCCTGGATAATTAAGGTCAACGTGGACTTTTTTAAAAAATCTGAATGATGAGGATAATTCTCTCCATTGGAGACTTCACTCAAGCCTGTTGTAGACCTGCTCCTTTGAGTCAGAATGTTATAACAACTTAGGAAATTCTGCTTCGGAGTTTCAGCGTTTGCATTGTCCTTCTTTTGCTAGGGCAACCATAAGGGGTCACCGAGAGGACAAATTTTCTATCCCATTAATTGTTTTTTTTAGAGAAGCCCACTGGCCCTGGGGACCCTTGACCTTTAAAGATAGTATTCTGTGTAAGCCCTAGAGCGCTCTCTCTCTCTCTCTCTCTCTCTCTCTCTCTCTCTCTCTCTCTCTCTCTCTCTCTCTCTCTCTCTCTCTCTCTCTCTCTCTCTCTCTCTCTCTCTCTCTCTCTCTCTCTCTCTCTCTCTGTCTCTCTCCCTCCCTCTCTCTCTCTCTCTCCCTTTTTATCTCCCCCCCCCCACACACACACACATACACACACAATCTACTTTAGTCACAGAAGAAACCCATAGAAGAACACCAGAGCTAAAACTTTTGTCAACATCTGAAATCAACCTAAATCGGATGGGAGACACTTTAATTGTCACAGTTTGAAGCAAGTGCTTAACACTCTCCCCCCTGAAGGAAAATGGCAGCTTGCAAGCTCTCTTTCCTAGTTTTTGCTGAAATCTATGATATTCCCGGTGTTTTATTACAGAAGGAATTCAAGTGTGACAGGCAGAGTACAGTACTTAATACCCAGAATCGAGCTCCATGGGCAGATTACCTAGATAGATTACGTTTGGGGTGGCTGCAGTGAGTCCTGCACATAGCTTCCTGAATTTTATACATGGGGAGCTCCTGGGGTTTTCTTCATTCTCTCTACCTCCAACCTCCTTCCGAGTTCTGGCCTGCCTCCCATTAGAGTCCTCTCATCCCCTCTCCTCCTTACTCGACCTCCTTCCCCCTTGAAACCTCCAAGCTGTTTGCTAACATTTCAGCCCTGGAATCGTTTCATCCCAGCAGTTACAGTAAAGACCCGATTGGACCCTATTTAGAATAAATGTATGAAGCTTTGAAGGACCCGGACGAGGGTAAGGGCCTGGGTTTCCTGAGGGAAGGGCGGAGCTCTGTTGTTTGACTGGTTCTCCTCAGGATCTCTTGGGGTAGACATTTCCTTGACTTGGGAACACTGTCTACCTGTGCCAAGGCCTAATCTGCCTCTGAGCCCCTTCCGGTTGGTCTAAAACCCATCCCACTAGCCATGCAGACACATCTCTGGGACCGCAGCCCTGGGGGTTGAAGGAGATGCACCATTTCCGCTCCATTCGGGATACAAGGCAGAGCATTTATGGTGGCTGGAGCGGATGGCAGCCTCTAGCCCTACTCTGCAGGGCTGGAAGATGTTATGTGGAACTCAGGCAAATGTGTCAAAAGCATGACATGGTTCTTATTCAGGGACTAAGGGCAAACCAGGGTGAGGCAAGGGGCCCTGTGCAGCTGGAGAGCCCCATAACAATGAACTCAGCTCCTGTCCAGCCTTCCAGTGAATGGCTGGTTTTACCTCCACCCCCATTTTCTGGGCCTTAATAAAGGCCTGTGACTGAGTAGTGACTTCTGGAGATCTCTGGCTAGGTGTGCTGTGGCCACAGAAGCAGCACACGTCAGTACACACGTGTGTCCTTTGTCTACTAGCGCCCAAGCAGGTCAGCCTGGGTGTGGATGTCTGGCCCACTGGGGCCCAAAACGACTTTCACGATGGCCAGCTTCTGTAGGCGTCCTTTCCAGGCGCCAGGGTGGGGAAACCAAGGAGCACACGGAACTGCTCCTGGGCAGGTGGGCTCAGAAGGTCCCACCCTTAAGGCAGCCGCTGGCCCAGAATAATCTCCCCTCAGGATTCCCAGGACTGGCTGTGCCTAAGAAGGACCCAGTTCTCTGCTTGTGGCAGGCAGGGGAAAGTTGCCCCAAGGCCCGGAAATCTGGGGGCTGCCCAGGAAAGCACACACACAGCCCTGTGCTCCAAGAGAAAGGTGTCGCCTCCGTTCTGGGGGTGCTATTGAAATGGCAAGCTTGGCAGGGTCACGTGGCTCATTAAATAATTAATGCCGACAGGCAAGAATGGATCTGTGGTCGGCAGTGTCTCACTCACTAGGAATGATACTCTCAGAAGTGAAACTCAACTTCCTAGTTGATAGATTTCCAAATATCTATGTGCAATCCATATTCAGACCTTAAGCCCTTTACGAGGGGGCAATAGGGACTCTGCCGGTGAGTATGAAGGGCTCAAGCAATCTTCCGAGGATCTTTTGCCGTGGGTCGGAGCTGGGCGGGGGCGGGGGAGGGGGCAGCTGCAGCTCTTTGGCTTTGGGTGTCTCGTGGTGCTCCCATTCTCCTGTTGGTGCTGAAATGGGCCGATGACTTTTGGTTGTGTTGGACATTAGTCTGTGGATCGCTGGCTGCCACAGGGCTGGGGCGAAGCTTTGTCCCGTTTTCTTGGAGCTAATAAATCACAGCCCACAAGAGAAGGGCCCAAAAGTACAGCCAATTCCTAATTCCAAGGGCTTGGGGGTGGGGTGGGGAGGAGAGGAGAGGAGAGAGTGAGCGAGAGACAGAGACAGTGAGAGACAGAGACAGAGAGAGACAGAGGAGTCATTGTGAGGGAAAAGTCACGGGCGAATTTCTTCCCGGTTCATTCATTAGTGGGCATGAGTTATGCTTGGGCCAAGTCGGGCGCCCACGGTGTGCTCTGGCCTTCCTTGGGTAACAAAGTGACAACAATAATCATAACAATAATCGTTATCTCGGGCATCCGTCTCCTAAATGGCGACTTAGCAGTGCCTTTCGGGGAGAAGTTGAGTAGAAAGTCCCGAGTGGAGGCGCTGGACAATGAGTGGTGTGCGTGGCTCCAGAAGTGGCTTTCCAAGACGCAAATGGCGTATTTGAAGGAGGAGGGAAAGGCTGCCGATAGACGATATTGCCATTTGTAACGGAGTATTGATTACAGGTCAAAAGAGATCAAAGAGCGGAAGGGGAAGCAAGCAGCGGGCTGATTTGGAAACAGGGCCAAGCGCCTGGAGAAGCCGGGAAGTGAGGGGTAGCGCCGCACAAGGCGAACGGGGGTTCCAGCCACTTACTGAGCAGCCAGGGAGTCCTGGGAAGGCACCTTTCACAGTTCAATATTGTTGGGCAGCCCGTGAGAGATCCAGACGCTGCCTGCTACGGCTGGAGATCAGTCAGGATCATGTCTCTCGGCGGGCTGCGGAGTGGGGGTGGGGGGACGCACTACGGGCTGGAAAGAGAGGTGAAGGAACTCTGAAAGCACACAATGAAAGTTTCTTCCACAGAAGTTCTCTCAAGACAGACTTCAGAGCTTCCCAAGCCATGAACTGGAAGATGCTACCCCTCCCCCCCCCCCAAGTTGCACGATCACAACACTGCCCTTTGCTTGCCAGGCTTCTAGAAATCCAGGGGTGCAGCTTGGTCGCAAAGGCTTGCTCTGCACACAGGATCCCAACAGCTCCCGCATTGGCGTCTTGTAATATTATTTTTCAAGTGGCCGCTTCGGGTTTCCCAGTTTCCAGCAGAAGTTCGTCTGAAATCTGCCCGGGCCAGCACAGCTGGGCCTCTTGTGTGGCGAAGAGATGACGGAGGCCGGGTTTGAATAAACCAGAAGACAAAACCTCCCGCTCACAATGCTGTGCCCGGCTTGTGGAGCGGAGCCTCCGTCTGAAAGTTCTCCAAAGTCCAGGGAGGTTGAGAGTGTGCCCTCGCTCACACGCTCCCCACCCCCAAAGAGAACCCTCAGGCTAGAACCCAAGCCCCCTCCCTCTCTGAGAATGTGGGGGCCGGAGAAGAGGGCACACCCAGGCCAGCCTGGCCCAGAGCAGAGAACCCCCTCTCCATGCCCACCGTTCGCCCTTTCCCATTCCAAGCCCGCCCCCAAGGAAGAAAGAAAAGACCCGAGCAGGGCTCTGGAGCGGGGACCGGGTTTATTGAACTTTTAACCAAGAATTAAATGGTTCGAGGTGTGAGCGAAGCTGGGCAGAAACCCGGGGGCCTTCCGGCTCTGAGAACTCACTATGCACGCGAGCATGCCCCTAGCTCTCCCGACTCTCCGCCACCATTCACCCTCTGCTGTCTGTTTGTCTGCAGGACCGCCTGGGCACCCGGAAAGATGACTGACCGAGCGCCGGGGGCAGGCAGCCATTGCGCGGTCTGACTGAAACCCGAAGAGGTAAGAGGGCCCCCGAGCGGGCCCAAAACGGGGGTGGCATGGGCTCCCCCCCATCTCCTTTGCCCTCCCGCTTGGGAGGGGGAGGGAGGAGTTCTGATCAATTTTTAACCGAGTTGGAATTTGCTGGTCGGCCTCTATTCAGCGCCCATCCCCAGCGAATGCTGGGTCTAGCCAGAGAAAGAATGTCTGGGATGTGCAGGGCCATCTCAATTACGGAGCAGCCCGAGATCCCGGGAGCGAATGGCGTGGGACGGGCTGCTGTGGTTAGCTAGTGCCCTCCAAGCGGCCCCAACAAACCTCCACTTGGACTACAACGGTTTTCAGCCAGGGAGGGAAACGAAGGCGCCTGGGAGGGACTTTGGGGGTGGCACAGGGAGGGGGCGGCTTTTTGCAGACCCTCAGGAGGGGGGTCAGGAGTTGGGGAAATCAAAGTCACGATTGAACTTTAAGGACACTGGGCTCAATGGCCCTGCCGTTTCCCAGGCCTTCCCCCCCCCCCCCCCCAGCTCGGAGATAAGCGACCTCGCTGGCATCTCGTGTGTTTCTCGGCTGTGGAGATGCGGTCTCTCTTCCTTGCCTGGGGTAGGCAGAGGGTCGCCTTGCCTAAGACAATGCAGAGGGCTTCTGCGCTTTGGAGACTTTCTTTTCGGATTTAGGGCAAGGGAAAAGCTCTCTGGAATCCTTTCAAGTTCCTGCTGAAGTTGTTTGGGATGCAGGAAGGCAATTAGTGTGGTTTATTACCTTGTAAAAGGGCCATAAATTCCGGGTCTATAGAGGGGTGTCTCTTGGAGGACTGGGGTAGCCCTCAGAACCCTCTCTTTGCGCAGAGCCGCTGCTACTGAGCACGGAATGGGTTCTTTGTTCTTTCCAAGATTGCTCCTTTTAAGCTGGGCACAAACAGGGATTGCAGAAAAGTCTGTTTATCTCTCGATTTCCCAGGCCTAAATCTTCAGTGACATTTGTCCTTCCCCTCCCCCACCCCCAATTCCTGCGAGTTTAGGACTTCTTTGCAACTTAGGGTGAGCCAGTCTCTGTGCTAACATGGCTGGCGCTCCACGGTGGATTCGGATCAAGTAGAAAGTGAAGGATATGAGGAGAGCCAAAAGGCAGTTTTATCAGCTATTCTGGGTTGTGTGGGTCCCCCCGGATATACTTAGAGTGCCGATTGTCAGCACCCTTCCCATTGTCATGTTCTCATTGCATCAGGAAATGGCGTTAGGAAGCTACCATACCCTGCAGCGCCCACAAAAACTGGGGTCCCCCATATGTGTAATGATTGTTGACTTTCCCCACTGCAAGGAGAACAGGAGAATCTTCTTTACCTGGGGGAAGAGAGAGAGAGAATCAGAAAGAAAGAAAGTCAGAGGGAGGGGGAGAGAGACAGAAGACAGAAAGAGAGAGGGAGGGAAGGAGGGGGAGAGAGAGAGAGAGACAGACAGACAGACAGACAGACAGAGAGACAGACAGAGAGAGAGAGAGAGAGAGAGAGAGAGAATGTCACCTATGTTAACTACAGAAAGCAAAAACATCTTGTAAGTATATTTATAGTAGAGAAATCAGATCACCATATTTGAATGTGAAAATCTTGAGAGCCTTTCAAATATTAACCAAACTCATCTCTTACTAGTATCCCTTTTCCAAGGCAGCTCTATTGCCTCTCAATAACAATTTCCTTTGCCTGGACCCATACCAAGTATCTCTCACTCACTCCAGTCCCAGATAGCCAATAGAGTCTAGTTCCAGAAAAATCTAGAAGTTTGTGGGTGGGTGGGGTTAGTAATTGTGGAAGGATGGAATATAAGTGTAAGAGGGGTAATAAAGTCTTCCCCCTTCTCCAGTCTGCTTTAGAAGTGGTGCAATGGAATGGAAGGTGACAAAATTGAAACTTTTTCTTTCTTCTTTTCCATTGGAATTAAGGGTGACACATCATAGTCCTCTCCTAGAAAATGAATTGTAGTGTTTGGTGAAAAGGGACACATAACTTTCTGCTGGATTTTTCTTGTCATCTGGGAAAAAGCCAGAGCACCATCCTTTTGCTTAAAGTCCAGGCTTTGGGAAACCATTTTCCCTTGAAGTTCTATTTCCTTGGAAATCCTTAGACATCCTCTTCTAGTTCTTACAAACTGGCCTCACTCCACTCCAAGATGTTAATTGTTAAACAGAAGTTTGAGCATTAACTTAGTGGTTAACAGAAATAAGGGGAGCTGAGTTGGGAAACCCACCCCCTTTCACTAGCGTTAAGGCATTTAGCTGAAGATGTACCTCTGACTTATGATGGTGATTTATGGCTGCTGGAGTTTCTGTTTGCTTGGGATTCTAAGATCTAAAACCCTCTCTCCACCTCCCCCCTCTGTCTGTCTCTGTCTCTCATTCTCTCTGTCCCTGTCTCTCTCTGTCTCTGATTCCCTCTCTCTTTGTCTCTCTCATTCTCTCTCTATCTCTCTCATTTGCTCTGTTTCTCCCTCTCATTCTCTCTCTGTGTCTCTCCCTCTTTCTGTCTCCCTCTCATTCTCTCTCTGCCTCTTTCTCTCTCTGTTTCCCTCTCTGTCTCTCTCTCTCATTCTTTGTCTCTCTCATTCTCTGTTTCCCTCTCTCTTCGTCTCTGTCTCTGTCTCTCATTATCTCCGTCTCTCTCCCTTTCTCTTTCCCCTCTTTCCTCCCCCCCCCCCCCCAATTTGGGATAGTGGAGGACACTTTTTGTTTTGTTTTGTTAAGGCTCAGTACTCTTTCCAGGCTCATATCCCCTTCTGGCAAGCTCCCCGGATTTGAGAGAATGTGGGCCACAGAGTGGAGGGTGGCACTATCTTTCCTGGGAGTGGAGTGAGCTCTCTCTCACTCTTCAAATCAACCTTAAATCCCAGCTGTGACCATTTTCACTTTCAGCTGGATTGAGTCTGTCAAATCTGAATATCCCACCGAGGCCCAGGGCTTTAGGCAAGGAAAAGGAAGCTCCTGGCTGAGCACACTCACTTTCACTAAAGGTAGAGGCAGGCTTCCCTTTGGATGCCCAGATGGCTCTTTTGACCAGGATGGTTATCCCACAGTTACAGATGGATGGGTTCAGTCCCCATCTAGTCCCTTTGGGGACAAAAGAGAAATCATAGCATCTTTGGTTACTAACATTGGGTCTTACCGGAGGAGGGGAAGAGAGGGAGAGCAGGCCAAAGGGGGTCGCAGGACTTCAGAGGGGGAGAAGGGGGTAAGAAGGGCCTTGGCGATCTGGTCTAGTTAGCCCCTGGCCATTGAATGCTGGAGTCAGAGCAGAAGGGGTCCAGTCCAAGTGCCAGCAGGCTGAAGGGATGGGCTCTGGAGGGGGAACGTCAGTTACTTCAGTTCATTTTCTCTGGTGCTGGATAAAGCGTTATGGATGTTGGGAAGGACTAAGCAGTCTTAGGGGAAGCCGTTCGGATATTCAGGCAGATAAGGCGCCCGCTTGTTTTCTAGGTTAGCTCCAGGGACACGAGTGAAGGTTGTTTGGGGTTTTTTTCCTCTTGGACAATTAGATCACTCCCTCCCCGCCCCCCTTTGCATTTTTCATCGTTAGAAACCTATAATTTCGCGTAGCACTCAGCCTGTGCATAGGAAATGCGTGAGCCCAGGTTGAACGGGGACGGTCCCTACAGAGTTTGAAAAATTCACATCCAGCCCAGCGGAGCCATGCACAGCTTTCCGAGCCCGAGCCGGGGCTCCTAAGAGCTCCCAGCAACCCTGCTTCCCGGAGACGCTCCTGCCTTTGTCAGGTAAATTACAGGCCCTTTCAGCCACCGGGCGGTCCGGTTGTACCGCGTGGGTGTGGAGCAAGCTCCACACAATAGCGGGATAGTGGACCCTGTGGGGACGCTGGGCTGGCAATCAAGTGACTCATTAAGGAGTTTCCTTATCGAAAGCAAGCGATCAGCGTTTTGATTTATTATTGGAGCAGGGGCCAGATGAGGCTCCGGCCCTGCAAAAGATGCGGGCTGGCCTCCACTTCCCACCCGAGCAGGGCTGCTCCCAAAGTTCAGTGGACTTGGAAGGGAGCAATGCATTAAAACCCCAGCTCTGTTTGGAGTGTGTGCAAGGAAAGCCGAAGTGAAGGAGTGGGGCAGCAACTGGACGAGGCTGGAGAGTAGAGCGAGGCCGGCCCAGTAGAAGCACCGCCTGGCCCTGTAACCTCTTCCTGGGGGCTTTGGGACAAGGCTGTGTGTCTCGCTGTCTGTCTGGCTGTCTCCTTGCTTGCTTGCTTCCTTCCTCTCCCCGCCCCCCTTTCTCTCTGTCTCTCCCCCTCTCTTGGCAAACCCCGGAGGGTTCTACTTGAAAATCTAGTTCCTTCAATGATTCCCTATTTCAAATAAAAGGATTTAAGTTGACGCGTGACCACGTGAGCACATAATGCAGCGCATTATTGTGGCATTTGGAGCGGACACCGAGGCGGGCTTCGTCTGTGATTACGTGATCCTAGATTCCGTTCAGAGCGAGAGCTTCCCCCCCCTCTCCTTCCCCCCCTCCTTCTCTTTCCCCTTCTCCTCCTCGGAGAGCTTTCCGTGCCGGCTGCAGCATTCTAGGGCTCATGGAAAGATTACTGGTGAGCTGATGGGACGCGAGGCTTCGGGAGGAGGAGGATGGATTTGGTTTTAAGGTATTTCCGTTGATTGTTCGCTTCTTCGATAAGTTATTGCTGGTAGAGGCAAAGGTCAGCCCAGGAGGCGCAAGGGAGCGCGCGGAACTGATCCCAGTGCCCGTTCTCTCCCCCTTTGTCTTGGTTCCGAATAGCAAATCACCCCGAACTCGCGGGCTAGTTAGGACAGTAGAGTCAGAGTTTCTGGTCCAGGAAAGTGTGTGCGTGTGTGTGGAGGAGGAGAGGCTGGGGGCTGCTCTGTTGGCCTCACCCCCTACAGAGCCCTCCTTGCAGCTTTCCTAGGACCAGATTTCCTAGAATACACTGGGCTTCCAGAAGCTGATCTGAAGCAAAGACCTGGGCAGTTGGCCTTTGGTTTGGCGCTGTTGGCCAGTGGGGGCTGGAGGGCGGCAGTGAGGGGGCCTCTGGTTGTCTGTTTGGTCGGAGACGGGGGACGCGCTGGGAGAACGGGGAGAGGGAACTGGCCGAGAGCGCAGTCGCGTTGCTTCCATCTTATCTGTGATGGGGCTCACTACTGTGTTTACTATTCCGGTGCTGGGCGCACACGCCTTCCTGGAAGCAGTACAGAGGGACTCCATTGTTTCCTTCTCCCTATTCTGCGCATCCAGGCTGGGACGGGAAGGTGGACAGTCTCCGTTTTAAGAGAGAGCAGCAGCTCCGGAGGCTAGAGCTAGGGCTGGGGACAGGGCCTCCGACTTTGGTTTCTTCTCCACATTGTAGGGGAGGGGGCTCTCCCTGGGTCTCACCAAAGTATGAAGTGGAAAGCTGGGACAGGCAGGTAGAAGGCAGCCCTGGCATGGGATTGGAGCTGAGCTGAGATTTATGGCGCTCCGAGGTCCCTGGCAGGCATTCTTTACCCCGGGGAAGGATGCTCCTGAGATCCTAACCTACCTCCGCTTCGGAGACACAAACAAGCTGGAGACTTAGGAGAAGCCAGGCTTGCCTCTGGTACTACGTGGCTGCAGGAAAAAGGACTGGTGGGTCGGGAGAGCTGCTAGGACTGGGAAAGTAGATCTGAACCCCAAAAACCAACTTTCCTTCTCTCCCATCCCATCCCCCGATTTTTAAAAGCCAAATCAAGTTTCCCAGCTTGAGTAGTGTTCTGTCCCCAGTCAAAACAAGGGCTGCTCCTCCACTCCCCGTTGCCGACTTCATTGGTAAACATGTTTTACAGCGGCTATTTTAAGTGGCCTAAAACGCCCCTTGAAATAAAATGTAAGCTTTAATTGCAGTTCAATTACTTGTCAGCGTTTCCTATGATTTATGACCCAGTTCTGGCGCGTTTTTGACCCAGTTAAGGACTCATAAATAATATAGTTTCACTGGGAAGAAATGGAGAGCAAGCGGAGGTTTGCAGAGCCGGCCTTTATTATCTGTTTAGAGCTGGCGCGAGTCGAATGGATAGCAAGTGAGCCTTGGTCCTGGATCTTCTCTTACGAGAAAAATGTGGTAGACACTTTACAGAATTCGCCTCTCCCGAAAAGGGAAGGCGGCGAAACCAAAGCAGATTCAGTCTCCTTCCCATAGGCCCGGCCTCATCACCCCCATCTCAAGCATAACGCGGATACATATTTCTTCCGAGTTCTCCTGCCCCAGGTGGGATTCCGATCCCGGATCCCTGCCAGCAAAAATTCCTCTCCCTCTCTCCCCCCTGGATTCCCGAACAGCTCCAGAGGGAAGCGTTCCTTCGATTCTATCGGGCAACCAAGCTCCTAGGAGCTTTCCCCCCTTGCGCATGAAACCCCTAATAGAAGACGGAAGGCGTCTCGGGCTTCTCAGAGGAGTTTGATTTTCTTTTCTTTGAGCAACCCGAAATTGTGGTTTTTTCCGTCTCGAGGCCTGGCGGAAAGGTTAGAGCCCTAGGGCGCTTTTATTCAACTTGTCTCTGAGAGAAGGGCAGAAAACGTTCTCGAAGGAAATCTGGCTTTGCAAGATCGAGATCCCCTTGGGCGGGGGAGCGCACCGAGAAATCATTTCAGGGAGATTGGTTTTATTTTTGTTGTTGTCGTTGTTGTTTTAAAATAAACAAAAACCAAACCAATCCCGATGGGAAAACCTCGATCTCGGAGGAGCAAAATGAATGCCAGAAGTCAACGATCTCCCCTTTCCAAGTCTCCGTTTCTCTAAGTGACTTGGGAAGGGGCACCCAAGATGCCCGCACCCCCCCCCCATTCCGTGTCTAGGGCCCGCGAGTGGCCAGAGCAGGAAAAGCCCACGAAGAAAGCACCTTTGTCTAGCTCGAGCCTTCTTCCCCTGGTGGGGAGGTGCGCCCTGGGAGGCCGAAGGATGCCTCTGTTTAAGATTACCTTCTTCCCGGGCAGGTCTTTAGCTCAGAGCCCTGAGTTAGAGGCCTCTAGCAGACTCGGGGGTGGACTTCCTAGTCTTCCCAGGGGATGCTTAATTCCGAAAGAACCCAGAGCGGGCCGAGCTATCTACCCTGGACCTCTCTGGAAGCCGACATCTCCTCTGGCTCTCCACTATCCCACCTCTAACCCTGGGCCGGGCCTCGGCGTCCTCCTCTTCTTCCCCTAGGCTTCTCGCAGCTTTGCTCTCCTCTAGCTAGTTTGGCTGCCAGTGCGGAGCAGCCCGGCGCCTCAGCAGTTTGGAGGAGAAAGTGCGGGGTTGATCATTGACCCACGCCTCCTTTCTTCCAGGGAAACCTCCAAGCCGGGGGTGGGCTGCTGGGCTGAAGAGAAAATGCAGGCCAGCGGATTTTTCGGCCCCCTCTCGCCTTGCCTCCTACGCGACCCGGCTTCTCCTTTCATGTCGGGCGGCGCAATATGCCATAAGGAGCAAGTGTTTTCTGTTTTAGTTCTCTGTTTACAGCTTTGGTGCATGAAGTCATAAATCTTGCCTGGCCATAAATGACAAAAAACCATTGGTATGCATGAGAGGCCGCCCCGGCCTGAGAGCGCTCGCGGATGGCTCCCTCTCCTCGGGCTTTGTTTTTTCTCGAAGGTGACACTTGGGCTCCTTGCGAGAGAGCGAGTTTAAACACACTATTTCTCTTTTTAACGCCTGCCTTTGAGGAGGACGCCACCGCCGACGCCTTGTCATTACGCAGAGTCGCGGTTTCTCCCTTGCTGCCACAGGCCGACACAGCCTCGGGCCTCTGCCCGGCTTGGGGCGCGCTTGGGCAGGGGCGGAAAGTGCATCCCGAAGTGGCTATAGTACCAGGATCGAAGCGCTACCCCGTCCCCCTTCCCCCCAGCAAAGGGAGAGAATGGCTTGTGGCTAGCGTTGGGGGCAGGGAAGCACCCACCATCTAGGACACAGCGCATGGAAGCCGCACCTAGTCCCAGGCACTGAGGCAGCGACCTAGGTGAGCCCTGAGGCCGGACGGCTTGGCGGTTTCCTGCTCCCCCTTCCTCCCCACCTCTCTCGAGGTGGAAACTACTGATACACTTGGGGTCTCCAGATACAGTCAAATCCAGCTGGATGCAATGATGGACCCTGGCAGGATTCGGACTCCCATCAACCCTTAGTAAAAGCGGGGAGAATGGAGGCCCATATCTCTTTCTCTAGAAGTTGGGGACAGATAGAGAGTGAAGAAGGCAAGGAGAAGATCCTTGCGGAAGTTAGCCATTTAGTGTCAGGGAAACTTTGGTGCCCCCCATGCTAGTTTCTCCCCACGCCCCCCAGGCTGTAGAGCGCTCTATATTAGGAGGTTTCTCAAACAGATTCATAAGAAATAAAGACCCTGGTGAGAAAGCCCCTTTGTGAGAGCTGTTTGTCTTCATTAGCATAATTTTCCTGGACTTTAGTGACGCCTCAGAGCATGGAGGGGGTGGGGATGATGAGGGTGGGGGTGGGGGGAGCCTGCCCTCCTTTACTCGTTCACTCCCTCTCTCTTCTCACTCCTCAGCTTCCTCAGTCCCCATCCCCCACTCCGGCCCGCGCTTCCCCAGTCAGCTTTGCCTCTCCCCCACCCCCACCCCCACCCCACCCCACCCCCCACCCCGACCAGACGCTGCTGCTCCGCGTGTAATATTCATAAGAAACATACCCACCTCGGTGCCACTACCCTAGGAAAAGACCCGTGCGGCGATAGCTCTTATCTCGGGGCCCCGGCTGCTGCCCTCAGGAAGGGCAGGGAGGGGGGTGCTAGGGGAGGGGTAGGGGGGAGGGGGGTCCGAGCCGCCCCAGCAAGCCCTTGGCGAGTCGTGCAGGAGCAGCGAGTGGAGTCCCGCCTCTTCTCGCGTCCTGGGCTCCGGGGTCTTCCTCCCGGCGGCTGATGCCTGGAGCTGGTGCCCATTTCGATCGAGCCGGAGGGGACCTGGGCCGGGGCAGCGGGGCCGCGGGCGGGCGGGCCGGCCTCGAGCAGGGGAGGAGGGTGCCTGCCTCCTTCCGCGTCCGTCGTCAGAAGTTAAGGTAAGCTGGGCCACAGGCCGCCGCCGCCGCTATCAGTGCTGAATGGCGGAGTTTGTCTCGGTGATTTATGGCCACAGACTTAAATCTCGGTTCATGAAGAGTTCACAAGCTGCAGCTTCCTCGCAGGCAGTGACTGATACCCTTAGACTTCGAGTTCAGGCCGTTTCCCCCCACCTCCGCCCCCTCCCATCTCCCATGCCCACTTTCCTCCTGCCTTAACTTTTCTGCTTCGTAGGGATGGGGGAGTGGGGCGTGGGGGGGTTCTTCTCACCTGGCTCCCCTTCCGATTTGGGGTGGGAGCTTGAGGCGGGGAGCAGGAGCGCCAGGGGGACGGGGGGGGGGGAGGCAAGAGCCCCAATTTGGTCCTATCTGAAAGGAAGACAATAGGGGCTGCTCCAGGCAGCCCCTGACTCGCTTTCTGCTCAGCTGCACCTGGTTATGGTCCAGAAATCGAATTTTTGCGCTGGAATCCGAGTTCGAGCCTTTGTCTTTGGGGTGGAGGGGGACCTCCTGCCAGGCTGACCTCCAACTTCTTCGTTAGGAAGCAAACTTAGGGGGCTGTCCGGGGTCCTCAGACAATAGGGGTAACTTGGGGACGGGACCCAGGAAGTGGCTCCCCATTTTCGGGGCTGCCTTGTTTTCCCCCAAATTTTCACCGAGCAGTCCCCAACTTCGGGAAAGCCTTGAAGTTAAGCAGGAGCCTGCTCTGGCTTGGGATAATGGATTAGCAAGTCATTTGAAGTATTGCACTTTGAAAATCAACTTAATTTTGTTTTATCTAATATCTTGCTGTTCAAGTGTCTGGAGTGATTTTCTTAACCTGACATTGTATTTAACACAAGCCTGGTATCTAAAATATTTACAATGTTAGACATTAACACTGTCAAATGGAATGGGAGCCCCTTTCAGTAGGAGAACAGGAAATTGTGATATTAAATTCTCCTCTGGCTTCTCCCAAATTATTGAAGATTGGCTTTTCTTCCAGTTGTGTTATCTGGATTACCTCAGCCATTTCTGCAGAGCCCAGGGCTCCCATACAACCACTTTGGGTAAGGGATGCTCTATTTTTTAATTGAGGTGCTGGAGAATTAATTGTGCCTGTTTTCCAGATGTTGATCAGATTGGTGGGGCAATAATAAAATCCAAAGGAGTAGATCATGAAAAAAACGAAATCAGAATCAGCCACTGAGAGATGCACTTCTTTTTGTTTTGTTTTTGTTTTACACTCACAAAATGCCTGCCGGTCCCTTGTAGTCTTAAACAACTTGGGAGAGCAGACATAGACAGACTGAAAATGCCCATTTCCCCTCCACATGTAGGGCATTGTTACTTTCTGAAGTGCCCAAAGGAAATCGCGTTAATGTGTTGTGTGTGTGCGTGTGTGTTCACACATGTTTACTGGAGGGCTGGAACTTTTCTGAGCTGGAAACAAGAGGTTGGATTTGTTAAACTGGAAACCCAAAGAAACTCTCCGGGCCTCAGTTCTCAGGTGCTGATTATTAACTCTTAGGGCTCCTCTTTAATCAGGTATTGGCAGGCAAGGAAAGGAGTGGAGTTAACAAAACATCTTCGAAAACAACAAAAATGACTGAGGGACTGAAGGAGGGATTTCTAGTTTGTCTTTCTAGCCCCTCTTCCCGAGCCAAATGACCCCCATACATCAAATTACATAGCAGTTTCCAAGACAGAGCCTATTATCGTTAAGTTGGAAGGAAAGTTCAAGCGGTGGTCATGGAGATGAACGCTGGTTTTTCAGGTTCCTGGTGGGTTTCTCCCCCCCCCCCCCATCCATCATGTTTTAACAGGTAGAATTTGGTAGGTGCCATGAAAAAGCCAGCACCTCAGACATTCCTGGGAGGCAGGGATGGGGTGCCTTTTGCTCTGGGGGTGGTTACTGAGTCCAGGGGATCTGATAGCGGGGGTCTTGAAAGAAAAAAAAAAGAAAAGATCAGCTCCTCAGATTAAATCGTGACTCGATGGGGAAGGAAGGATTTTTGTTAGCGTTTTCTCCTGTATTCCGTCCAATTGCCTCTCCCCACCCCCCTCTTTATGAGAGTAAATCTGGGGAAGTGAAGCCCCAGAGGGTCAGTTTAGATGAAGGAGGTGGGAAAATAGCTCAGAGTACTAGATCTTTGAAACTGACCCGGGCCTGCAAGTGTTGGTTTCCTCGAATCCCAAAGAGACACATAACTTTTGGAGGCTTGGGTGTGTTTGTGTATCTGCATATGTGCCAGAGGAGATGGTGGAGACTAGAGAAGAGAGTTGGTGTTGATCTCTTTGGGATCCCCAGAGCTGGCTCGCCAATAGCCCCTTCCGCCCTTAGCACCTCCGCGAAGGGAGAGGGTGACCATAACCCCATCAAAGGGGAGGAGAAAGAAAAAGACCAAAATTTCGGTCCTCTGGGTCCCCCATCTCAGGCAAAGGAAGATTCCAAGCGTCCGAGTTCATTCCGGGCTGGAGGGTGGGATCAAGAGGGGAGAGGAGCGCAAAGCTTGTATCGGCCCCAACCCCCAGGCCTCCTCAGCCTGGAAAGCCCCCCAACTCCAGGCACAAGTAAACCAAATATTGGAAGCTGCCAGTAAATTCCAGCGGCTTTTTATAGCTCGTCTCCCTGAGCCCGGGGCCAAGTCATGCTGCTAAATATTGCTGACCACTTTTTCTTCTATAGCTTTCATGTCACTTAGCTATTGAAAGTAAGATGGATTTGTACTGAGCCCTCACCGCGCTGCGCTTCTCATCTCTCCCCCTCTCACCCCCCACCCCCCAGGTCTGTCGGGGGCGGCCATTGGCAGAGGAACGTCACGTGACGGAGGGGGGTGCCAATGTTCGGCTTCAAGGGTGTCAAGACCCTGTCAGTGTGTGAAATAAATACCGGGATACAACGAAATGCAAAAAGCGACCTACTACGACAGTTCGGCGATCTACGGCGGCTACCCCTACCAAGGAGCAAACGGTTTCACTTATAATGCGAGTCACCAGCAATATCCCCCGCCTTCCTCGCTGGTGGAAAGCGAATACCACCGGCCAGCCTGCTCCCTGCAGTCCCCTGGCAGCACTGTGGCCCGCCACAAGGCCAATGACATCAACGAGAGTTGCATGAGAACCATCGGGGGCCAGGGGGGCCAGGCTCAGGGCCTCCCTGAATCTCAACAGCCCCCGACACAGCCCCTGCAGCCGCCGCAGCCTCAGCAGCAGCCCCAGCAGCAGCAGCCACCACCACTACCGCCACCGCCGCAGCAGGCTCCACCACCACCGTCCCAACAGCCCCAGCAGCAGTCTCAGCCCCCTGTTCCTTCGGCTCCATCCTCTTCACAGCCCCCTCCCTCTGTGTCACCACCTCAAAATGCCAGCAGCAACCCGGCCCCCACCAACTCTACCAAGAGTCCCCTGCTCCACTCGCCTACCATGTCCAAACAAATCTTTCCCTGGATGAAAGAGTCTCGGCAAAACACAAAGCAGAAAAACAGCAGCTCCAGCTCAGGTAACCTCCCAGGGTTGGCATGGATAGTTGAGAGAGGAACGCAGAGCTCCATAAAGACCCTCATCCTCAGGGTTCTGCCCTCCTCCTGCTTTGGGTTCCTCCCACAAAGTTTTCTAACTTCCTTTCCTCCAGGAAGGGTGCCCCAGTGTAGCTCAGGCCACTGGGCCCAGGCCGCCATCTTCCCCCTAGTCTTGGTGGTGGTTAGGACAGTCCTGCCCAGAGACCAGGGATAAGAGTCTCCACCATCCCTGGTCTTTTATGGAGGCTGGAGGCCTGGGCCCCTGCCCAGAAGACCCTCTGAGCCTCTTTTCCCCCTCTTTGGGCCCAATCTAATGAGGCAGCAACCCCAGGCTGAAGAATAACTCCAATAAAGTGGTTCATGATCACCTGCAGTCAGAATCAATGCTTTGCCTAAAATCAGAAGCTATTGGTGCTCAGGCAGGTTCAATGCCTGGGACACACGTTCCAGCAAACCCGTGCTCTGTGCTAGCACAAGAAAGTCAGGCCTTGGGGGAAAGAGAAGACCCAGGGTGGGGGATTACCGAGTTTGTAGTCCCTAATGTGAACCACCTGGGCCTGAGCGAGCCCTCTGCAGCTTTCAGGCCTCTTGTTTACATCTGCCTCCTTTCCAGCTGATGGTACTAGAAGTAGTTCTAAACCTGGAACAAACCGTGTTTGGCTGGGGAGGCCTGGGGGGAGCCCAGGGAGACCAGGAGTGTAAGGAACATCTTGGGCAAATCCATGCCACATGCCTCCCAGCTAAAGTCTTGGAGCCCTTCCCCCACTGGTCTAGGCGGTCCATTCAGGGACTGGATGGCTTTGCTCCCATGTTCAGGCTGCTTCAGGACCTCTTTCTAGCAGGTCACCCTCACTAGATATACATGCCTGGAGAAATGGAGCCTTAGGCACTAGGGTGAAAAGAATTCAGTCAGGCAGCCCTCTTGCCAAGGGGGGGAGGAGCTTCTCCTTCATCTGGAGGATGAAGATGACTTTCCCACAAACTCACTTCCCCCTAGATTTGGTTTCAGTTGTCTGTTTTCCATAGTTCTTCCATCTCCCTGAGACAGCTGAGAGGTAGAACATTTCCTGCCCTTTCAGTCCTTCCAGGCTGCTGGAGGGGAGGAGGGTGGAGAGGAGCAGGCCATGGAGGAAGGGGAGCACCTCCCTGGACCAGATGCTCTAAGGGCCTCCCAGTGGTCCAGGGAGTGTGCCCATGGCCGTTGGCTTGGGCTACAGGGGCTGGGGGCTCAGTGGCTGTGGAGTACTCATCCTCTTCTTTGTGTGTGATTTGTGTAGGTGAGAGTTGCTCTGGCGATAAAAGCCCCCCGGGGCAGGCATCATCCAAGAGGGCTCGAACAGCTTACACAAGCGCCCAGCTGGTGGAGCTGGAGAAGGAATTCCACTTCAATAGGTATCTGTGTAGGCCCAGGAGGGTAGAGATGGCCAACTTGCTCAACCTTACCGAGAGACAGATCAAAATCTGGTTTCAGAACCGCAGGATGAAATATAAAAAGGATCAGAAGGGTAAAGGCATGATGACGTCCTCCGGGGGGCAGTCCCCCAGCCGAAGCCCGGTTCCCCCTGGAGCTGGGGGATACCTTAACTCTATGCATTCTCTGGTCAACAGTGTTCCCTATGAGCCCCAGTCGCCCCCATCCTTTAGCAAGCCTCATCAGAACGCCTATGGCCTCCCCAACTCCTACCCAGCTGCCCTTAACAGCTGCCCACCTCCTCAGAAGCGGTACTCGGGGACTGCTGCGGTCACTCCCGATTACGACCCTCACCCCCTTCAAGGCAACGGTAGTTATGGGACCCCACACTTACAGGGAAGCCCCGTCTTCGTGGGGGGCAACTATGTGGAGCCCATGAGTAATTCCGGGTCTTCCATCTTTGGTCTGACTCATCTCCCCCATCCCGTCTCTGCCAACCTGGACTATGGGGGGGCTGGGCCCATAGCCAACAACCATCATCATGGACCTTGTGAGCCCCACCCCACCTACACAGACCTTACAGCTCACCATCCTTCTCAGGGAAGAATTCAGGAGGCACCCAAGCTGACCCATCTGTGATGGACCTCGGGGTTGAGTGGACCCAAAGTCAACCCATTTCTTTCTTTCTTGTTTTGGTTCTGTTGTGCTTTTTGCTTTCTTCTTCTTTTTTTAAATGATCCTTCCTTCCTTCCTTCCTTCCTTCCTTCCTTCCTTCCTTCCTTCCCTCCTTCCTTCCTTCCTTCCTTCCTTCCTTCCTTCCTTCCTTCCTTCCCTGTCTCTCTTTCTCCTCTCTCCCCTCCCCCACCCCTTCTTTTGTTTTCTTGGGTAAAGCCTTTTTATAGTTTATATGACGTAGCAATATTCGTTGCTTGAATGGCTCTAGAGTTTCCATGGTGATATTTATCTGCCCCCAGCTCGAGTTCTCCGGCTCTCTTTGGCTGGAGGTGGGGGCGAGAGGAGGGGTTTCCTTCCTTCACCTTCTTTATTCTTTTATCTGAAACAGGGTATATGAACAAATTTTCTAGCCGAGTTCTTCAATGTGAATTTGTTCGTACATTATGGCTCCCGAGGGGAAGCGATTAAGTTGTGTTTTATTATTAATTATTATTTTAGTTGTTGTTTTTTATTGCACTTCTTTTAAAGAGCGAGAAAGGATATCAAAGGGCGCTTTGAAACAGGGGCTCCCTGGACAATAATGAATCTGTGTCCGTCTCTCGATGTGTGTATGCTGGTGAACAGTCAGATTTATTTATATTTTTTTGCAAACATTGAGTAATCTAAGTGTTTAAATATTATTTATCCCCATCCGCTCATATTTATATTACCCCCCCCCCATACCCTGATTGTTCAGGAGCTCTCCTCTGACCTTTTGTTCAGGAGCAGATTGCCGTTCTAACGACAGTTTGGTTCGAAAAGGAAAGAGAATTCCTTTACCAAGATGGTAACGATTGTAACAATACCAGAGAGAAACCACCTTTTTTCCCTTCTTTTTTCCCCCCTCCAACAGTAGTTTATGCTTGTAACATCCGGCTAAACAGACCCCCTCCCCCAACAATCTGTAATCCTGAAAAAAAAAAATCCCAGATTTGTCGAGAGGTCTACATTCCTTGCTGCTCACGTTCTGAAAAAATCAAAAACAAAAAAACAAAATAAAGTTTTTATTCTGACTAATTCGGTATCCAGAACGTGTTCTTTGGCCGAGATTAGGGGCTGCCCACGCCCAGGGGAAGGGAGGCTAGACACAGGTATCCCCAGTCTTTGCTGCCCGAGCCCCCAGGATCCTTCCGGGCTCTCCCGAGCAGAGCTCCGGGAGCCCGCCTGGGCCTAGGGCTGTCCTTGAGGTGCTGCTAGCAGGGTAGGCGGGTGGGGAAGGGGGCGCCCCCTCGATGCGGGTTCTGGGTCCGAACCTCTAGTTCTAGCTGGGCTGGCTTGGGGTCGTGCCTCCGAGCTGCCAGGCCCCAATCCAGAGCCAGAGTCTCCCTGGAGCTCCCAAAGCCAGGAACAAAGCGCGGCGATCACAGGTGCTGGTGCTGGGCCCGAGAAGCAGTGGGAGTCGAGTGGGTGGGTGGGAGAGTGGGGGGGCAATGGGGGCGGGGATGGAGATCCACCACTCTGCTCGAGGAGGAAGGCAGGCAGGCAGGCCGGCCGGCGGGCAGGCGGGCGGGCGGGCGATCGCCATCTTCTCCTGAGAGCCTTTCTCTTTCCCTTTCTCTCTGGGTGTCTCTCTTCCCCTCTCCTGCCTCTCTGTCGCCCTCCTTCCAGCCACCCCAAGGGAGAAGGACGTTCCTCTCTTGAGCACTGGGGAAGTCTCTTCTCGCATCGGGGTCACCCGAGAGAAGCCAAAGACTGTTACGTGGTGTGGGGGCTGCCTTAAATAAAGGCCAGCGGAGCCAGGCATACAAATCAGAGGCGGCGGGACGCCGTTTCCAAGGGGCAAATTCGAAATACAGTCGTTTATGACTTCCCATGTCGTTAATCACTCCAGGAAGAGACAGTCCGTCATAAATCGCCTAGGAGGTTTGAGGCAGTTTTTCGGTAACTACGGTAGTTCAGGCTCACAAAGGGGGCCGAACGTGAAGTGAAGGTAGGCAGCAGCCGCTAGCCAAGCCTTCCCCTTCCCTGGACTGCTTGACAGTCGCTGGCAGCTTGCAAGCATGAACCTTCTTCCCGGGAATGGGGATATTTTGCCCCAATTTCTGAGCCTGGGCTCCTCTTCCCCCCTCCTTGGGGTCTTTCAGAGACAGACAGAGACAGAGAGACAGAGAGACAGAGAGACAGAGGCAGAGAACGTGGCCGCTTGGCTTTCTAATAAAATGCAGTGCTTCCAAGTGTTTTCCTTTTTTGATGCCACGAGAACGAAATATTGTGTTGCTGCTCCTGGAGCCGCCCCTGGGAGAGCCCCCAGAGCCCCCACATTCAAAAAGAAATGTTTGCTTCTTAGGGGTTGGTTTGGGTTTGGGTTTTTTGTTTTTATAAGCCAGGGGATGTTAAGGTTCCGATTTGAGCCCTGTATCTGCTCGCAGCTTAAAGCACGAAGTGAAAAGCCACCTATATCTGTAGCCAGGCGTATATTTGGGGGGAGAAATCAGCCTTGCCCTCTCTCCGCTGCATCTCCCAAGGCACAGGGGAAAAAATGTCGCCATTTTGTTCACTCTAAAAATATGTTCTTTATCTTCTGAGAACCTTCCTGGAATGACCTTTGGAAACGTCCGCGGTAGATGGGTACATGTGTAGACACACGCTCGAGGATGTAGGATTTGCCCTTAACTGGGACAAGAAACTTAACGTTTTAATTTTTTTTTCTTTTAAAGAAGAAAGGAAACGAGTAGCGGGAAGCCGCGCCAGAGATGCTTCCTGCGAACAGAACTCTTTGGATGTTTCTTCCACGCTTAGACATTCTCTGCCTTCTCTCTGCCTGCGCCACTGACCAAGAGACAATTTTGGTTAAAAAAAGATCCCTTGCTGTCATTTCTCCCCATTTCTCGCACCCTCTTATGGCAAAAATGGCGCACTGGATAAATACAGAAAGTGAAGTGTGGGCTTTGTTAGGAAGGTAGCCTTGCTGCCTTTGAACGGGAAGATCTGGGGGGAATCGGAGGCTTCTTGAAAATAACCCTTTTTAGAGAAATAAATCCTACAAGTTGGGTGCAGAAGAGAAGGAGGACGGGGTGAATTCCTCCTTCTATCTCGGAGTTCGCTCCTGCGAAGGGCTTTCGGGAGTGAGCCCGGCTCGGAGCTACCTCCTTCCCCGAGGGCAGAGATTTTAAAAATGAGATTATAATATTATTTTCCGCATCTTGCTAGCCAAGATAATCATTTTGCTCCCCTCCCTCCCGTGTCCTAGATAAATCTTGGTCCAATCCTTATTAAAATACCCCCTAGTTAAAGTAATAGATTTTTCCAGGTCTTGCTGTTGAGTGACCAGAGAAAAAGAATTTCTTCCAGATGGTATTTGAATTAGAAGCCCCAGAAAGGACGAGCAGAATTCAGCGCCCACTCAGCTCCACTCACAAAGGCTGCAGAAATCTGCAGGCGGAGGCTCCCTGCTTTCTTGCTTCAGCTCCCACCCAGCCCTGAGATTTCCAAACCAACCCCCAAGCCGGACGTCTCTAGCCAGAAGCCCCGCAAAGCTCTGCATCGCAAACCGTCCCCCTAACCTTTGGCCACGGAAATGGGGGCCCCAAAGCCACCCTGGGCCCTGTTTACTTGCGTTTCTCGCTCTTCCCTCATTTCTCGGCAACATTTGGTCTTGGAAAGAGCAAGAAGCTCCCAATGTGTTGTCAAGGGCCAGGAGCTGTCAGACCTTTTGGCGAATAAGATTGATCGCGCCCAGACTTCCTTCAGAGCTTTGTGTGGAATAAAAGCAAGAAAATTAAAAAGCTCGGGAAGCATTTCTCTCTACATGTAAGGCGTTGCTTTTAGCTAGTAAATGACCAATCCCACACTGTACTTCCTTTGAACCCGAACCGCCTCAACGCCCAGAATAAGACATTTCTCCCTGGCTTGGTCTCATGGAGGGGGGGGGGGGGTGTCTGGTTTATAACCGTCCAGTGTTTTTTCTCTTCCTAATCTTTGTAGAGTAACTTATTCTTTCAGCTGTGCGGGTTCGGAGCTAGCCGGGGCAAGGTTCGCTTGACCCATTCAAGGGAAAGCCGAGAGCAGAGCATCGCCAGCATCACGCAGGTATTGGGGGGCCGCTGGGGGTGGGGCTGCAAATCGTTTGCTCTCGTCCTGGTAAAAATGTCCTTTCTTTGGGGCCCTGATGGCTTTTGGTGGAGAGGCTCGCTGCCTCAAAGCGAGGCCTTGGCTTTCGGGATCCTCTAGAGTCCCTGGCACTGCTCCTTGGCTTCCTCTCCTCTCCTCGCCCCCACCCCCAGCTCTTTTGCTTGTTGTTGTTTTTTTTTTCCTAACGCTGGCTTCGATTTCTGGGAACAGAACCAGGGTCCGAATGGCAGTCCCCAGCCCTGGAGCTGTTGAGACGGCCTCAAGGAAAAGGAAAGACTCCAGGTGATGGATGCTGGGAGAAGAGCCTGTTTGGGTTCCAGGTGCCGCGAATTTCGCTTCAAGAAATCCAAACCCCAAAGAAGTCAACAAAGAACGAACGAACGAACGAAAGAAAGAAAACCAGACCCCGGAGGAAGGAAGGAGAGGAGAAGGAACAGCGACTTCCTTCTCCTTGGCGCTGACTTCCAGGAAATCGGCAATACTCACCCGAGCCCCTGGACTACGGGCATTAAACCCAAGAAGTCAGCAGCCGGGAGCATGGTAGAGGCAGCATTATTACATGCCTCTGGCTATGTGGCTCACTCTACATAGGGTTTGTGCACAGGGATCTGAGTCCCTACTGGCATATGCATCTATCTGTCACGGTCCGCGCCGGGGAAGTTGACGGCAAGGGAAAGTCGTGGAGCACACAAAAGCTGCCTTCTATTTTCCACTTCCCCCAGGAGCCAGATGCGAGGCTGCTGCGGAAAGTCCCGCGAACAATGGGCTGAGCGGACGCAGGCCAATTGTGCCCGGCACTGTACACCGGGGAAGGGGGGGGGGGCGGATATCAGAGAAAGGAAGGATCGAGAAAGAAAGAGAAGCATAGAGGGGAGGGAAAGGGAGAGAGAGAAAAGGAGAAGCAGAGGGAGGGAGACAGAGAGGTGAAGGAAAAGGAGAAAGAAGAGGGAATGGAAGAGAGGAAGAGGGGAGGAAAGGAGGGAGGGAGAGAAAGAGAGGAAGAGAAAGGTGAAGGGAAAGGGGAGAGGGGAAGAGAGATTGGGGGAGGGAAAAGAAGAGTGAAGAAAGGAAGGGGAGAGACAGAGATACAGAGAGATGGAGACACAGAGAGAGACAGAACAAACTGAAAAACTGAAGGTGCCAGATCTGGAACTAGTTTAGAGAAGATGGGGGAGAAAATAGGAAGGAAAATAAAAAATCCAGTAGATCTCTCTCTCTCTCTCTCTCTCTCTCTCTCTCTCTCTCTCTCTCTCTCTCTCTCTCTCTCTCTCTCTCTCTCTCTCTCTCTTCTCCCCTTTCCTCACTCTTCCTCTCCTTCTCTCCCTCCCTCTGTCTTTGCCCCCAGTCTGAGAAGAACTTATGTGGCTAAGATGCGGGGGCCCTCGGGTGTCAAAACTTTGAAGATTAATGGATTACTTTGTTAATGACTCCAGGCGTCAGATTGATTTGTGAGGTGCGAAGCGTCTTCCTGACAGTCCCAAACAATGCTAGGAGTGTGCGGGAGAAGAAGGGAGGGCAGCAATCGGCTAGATCAGCATCCCAGACTCACACACTCACTCACTCACTCTCTCTCTCTCTTTCTCACACACACGCACGCGCACGCGAGAGCACACACACACACACACACACACACACACACACACAAACACACACACCGATCTTGCTTCTTTCGGAGGCCAGCGGCCCCCTTCCTCTCGTACTCCCACCCGAGCCCCTCCACACCCACACCCACCAAGATGTATTTTTTGCCTTTAAAAAAGTGTAAATAAAGCCTCGCTAGCCCCCAATGAGGCGTTCCTTCCCGACTTTTTTGGATCAATCAAACAGACAGTGGCTTCTTTTGATTAAAGCCCAAATTGTCATTGGGCAGAAGCAATCATGTGACAGCCAATTCGGTCCAATTTCAACCTTGTCTCCATGAATTCAATAGTTTAATAGTAGCGC
Source organism: Monodelphis domestica (assembly GCF_027887165.1). Lineage (NCBI taxonomy): Eukaryota > Metazoa > Chordata > Mammalia > Didelphimorphia > Didelphidae > Monodelphis > Monodelphis domestica. Next base: position 310,217,173 of record NC_077231.1, read on the forward strand.
GGTCCCCATACGGCTGTAATCAGTGAATTAGAAAAAAAACACCCCAGCAGCGATCTTCTATGAGAGATTTTTTTTTCTTCTCTCTCTCCTTTCGCCTGGGCCTTCCCCCCGCCCCCCTTAAGCCCCTCCAGAAGAGGGAACTTTTTCTCCGAGGGGGCTCCGAGGAGAAGGCCATGAATTACGAATTTGAGCGAGAGACTGGCTTTATCAATAGTCAGCCGTCGCTCGCTGAGTGCCTGACATCTTTTCCCCCTGTCGGTGATACATTTCAAAGTTCATCAATCAAGAGCTCGTCGCTTTCACAGTCGACACTGATTCCTCCTCCTTTTGAGCAGACCATCCCCAGCCTGAACCCGGGCAGCCACCCTCGCCACGGTAGCGGCGGCGGTCGCCCCAAGTCGAGCCCCGATGGCAGCAGCGGCGGCGGGGGCAGCCCGGTGCCCGCCGGCGCCCTGCAGCCCCCGGAATACCCCTGGATGAAAGAGAAAAAAGCTTCCAAGAAAACCGCTCTGCCTCCTGCCTCCTCGGCCTCCGCCTCCGCCACTGGACATGCCTGCTTGAACCACAAAGGTCAGTTCAAAGACTTCCCCCCCATCCCACCCACACCCAACTCAGCTCTTGGGTCCGGCTTTTACCCTGCTTGGGATCGTGGGGCTTGGGGGGGGGGAGGGAGAAAGATGGGGAAAAGGAGAGAGGGGCTGCCCGGCTGCCTTAGATTCTCTGCTGGGGGCTCTGGAGAGGAGCTGGTGGAGGAAGAGAGAAGGCGCTGATGGGTTCCACAATGCTATTAAAAAAAAAAAAACTTTCCCTAACTTGTTTAATATGGGATGATTTATTTGAGTTGGAACTGACCTCCTCTTGTCTCGCTGTCCTAGAGTTTGGCTATTTGACAGTAATGAAGAGTGATAGATGGTTCTTGCTCAGCTAAGCAGCTGATGCATTAATTATAAATTGCGGGATGGCTAATATAAAGTTTGTTCCCGGGTCGGGATGTTGGGGGCTCGGAGGGGCTACAGCAGGGCTTGCACGGGGCTGGGCGCTCAAGGAGGGCAGCAGCACAATGGATTTTACTGCATACGAGGGCGGCCATTTTGTTGCAGTTGATACTTTATGCTATATTTATTCTCCAGTGGAATAACCCCCGCTTGGACCCTCCACCTCCAACTGTGCGTGTGTCTCTTGTCGGTTTCCCTTTCTGCAGAGTCCCTGGAAATCGCAGATAACAGCAGCGGGGGCTCCCGGCGCCTGCGAACGGCGTACACCAACACCCAGCTGCTGGAGCTCGAGAAGGAATTTCATTTCAACAAGTATCTGTGTAGACCTCGGAGGGTGGAGATCGCAGCCCTGCTGGATCTGACTGAGAGACAAGTGAAAGTCTGGTTCCAGAACCGCAGGATGAAGCACAAGAGGCAGACCCAGTGCAAAGAGAACCAGAACGGCGAAGGGAAGTACAAGAGCCTGGAGGACCCCGAGAAAGCCGAGGACGACGACGAGAAGTCGCTCTTTGAGCAGGCCCTCAGCGTCTCGGGGGCCCTCCTGGAGAGGGAAGGCTACACTTTTCAGCAGAACGCCCTGTCCCAGCAGCAGGCGCCCAACGTGCACAATGGCGAGTCCCAAAGTTTCCCCGTTTCGCCTTTAAGCAGCAATGAGAAAAATCTGAAACATTTTCAGCACCAGTCACCCACTGTTCAGAACTGCTTGTCAACAATGGGCCAGAACTGTGCAGCTGGCCTGAACAATGACAGCCCAGAGGCCCTGGACGTCCCCTCTTTACAAGACTTCAGCGTTTTCTCCACAGATTCCTGCCTCCAGCTTTCAGATGCCGTGTCGCCCAGTTTACCAGGCTCCCTCGACAGTCCCGTAGACATCTCAGCCGACAGCTTTGACTTTTTTACAGACACACTTACTACAATTGACTTACAGCACCTGAATTACTAAATACATTAAAAAAAAAGCAAAACAAAAATCCCTTTGGGGGGTCGCCTTCTCTTTTCCCGGGAGCTGATTTTTAGAATTTCTTTCATTTGCCTCTCTCCTCCCTTTTCTCCCTCCCCCAAAGTGGCCAGGCAGGGGTTCTGCCTAGTCCCTCCCGGCCCAGTTCCAGAGCCATCTTTGCAGGGTAAACGAAGTGAGCGGTGTTTTGGATTGAACCCAAATGCCCTTTAGGTGATCCCTTGAAAGCAATATATGAGGCCTGTAAGAAAGCGAGCCTATCCCGGGGCGGCGCTTTCTTTTTATTTTTGTATTACATTAGGACGCATTGTCATAAGTATTTTTGGTAGAAGAAATCCTCCTTTGCTACGAGTAACTTTCTTATCCCCCTCCCCCGCCCAGACTCCTAGCGCTTCCCTCCCCTCCTTTTAGTCTAACTTGGTCAATAAAATTCTGCTCACAAGCTCTCTTCTTTGATTTCCATTCGAACATATTGGGCAGGGGGAGCAGGCCGTCTCTCCGTGGAGCTTAGGCGACAGGAAAGGGCCGGGCTGGGGAGAGGCCTAGCTCTCCTTAGCAGAGCCTCCCGAGGAGGTACAAGCCATAGACGGGACCCCGGAAAGGAAGGGGAATGTGGAGCTGGAGTTTCTGAGAGTGGAGCCTTGCCAAGTGCCTCGAAAATCCGCCCCCTTTCCGTGCTGATTGTGGAGCCCAAGAAAAGACCACTCCGAGCGTCTCTAGGGCCAGAGCTCAGTTCCAAACAATTCGTTTATTTCTACACCTTTGTTTCAAACATCTACATTCCAATGATGCCGGCCGCAGCGGTCCCGTCCGAGCCAGCCAAAGGAGCTCCGCTAGTGGCCCCGCCGCGGCGAGGTCCCCGGCAAGCCGACCTAAAAAAGAGGAGAGAAAAACAAACCAAATCACGGTTACAGGCTGCAGCGGACCTTTCCGAGGGCTTCTTCGTGGCACTGGGCCGGCGCAGGCCCGCCCGGAATCGTTTATTTCGGGGTAGGAAACGAAATTAATATTCCCTGCCTAAACCAGTTCGCACGCACGGCAGAGAAGGGATCCTTGCAGCCTGGAGGTCAGGTTAGCCAGCTGAAGTCTAAAATGGAGCGCGGCTCCGCGCGCCATCTTCGAAAGAGCGCAGATTCCCAGGGCAGAGTCTACCTATGAAATGCACTTTAAATGAACGCCAATAAAAGACGCTGTAGGGCTGTGCTGTCGCCTGGTGCTGCTTTTTTTCCTCTTATTCCCCCCCCCCCCCCTTCTTTCTCTGAACCTTGTTATTTACCGTGAGAAAACACAGAGGGCCAGCAACATGTGTGAGTGGGCTCAGCCGATTTACTAACCGATCGCTTTAGCGGCCAGAAAGGAAATCTGGGCCCTGCGAGGGGGTGAACGTGGCCCCCCCGCCCCCCACCTCCTCGGGCCCCCTCCCGTAGAACTCTTTCAGCGGCGTCTGGGGGAGAAAGAAGGGGCAGAATTCACTTGGCCTCGGGAGCCCAGCGGAGAGCAGGGCTGGGCTGGGCTGGGCTGGGCTGGGCTGGGCTGGGCTGTGTGGGCCGGAGCTGGGAAAAGGGCTGGATAAGATTCTTCCTAGTGCTCATAAATCAAACTCTTTCTATGAATGAGAATGTCATCAAAGAGATCAATCGCAGGAACACATGCACAAATACAAGTCCTCTTACGTATTTGCCCGAGCTGGGGATCCCCGTCGGAAAGCATTAAGTTAGGAGGCGTTTAAGCTATAAGTCATTTTTATTGCTCTTTTAAAACAACAGCTTGGCTAAGCTGCCGATGCCACGGAAAGCTCCGAGCCTGGGCCTTCCCCGCCCCCCCCCTTTCCTTTCTAAGAGATGGGCCTTTAGGGGGAGGGAAGAGGCGAGTTTAACCTAGCCACCTCTTTGGAGTTTAATGACCATCTCTCTCCCGCTCCCCCTTCCATTTGGAGAAGCATGGGGGGTTCTCCTATGGCTGGGTGCTCTCACCCTCCACCCCAGGCCTCAAACGCCACAGGAAAACTGGTTCATCAATTTCGAGCCCAATTTCCTGGGGGGGGCGCGGGGGGAGAAGGTTTTGCTATTCAAGTCTCCCGGTCGGCTTGTGCTTCTGAGGCCAGTCCTTTTGTGAGATGGCGGGGGAGAGAGCTCAAGAAAGGCGAAAGACGCTTAAGGAAGTGGAGGCGATGGTCTGGACTACACGGAGCCTGTGGGAGCCCCCCAGGCAGCCGAGAGGCTAAGCGGGATGGAGAGACATCAATGGGTACGGTACCTCGGTTTCTGTTGCCCGCTTTGCCAGTGTGGGTGTGTGTCTGGGGACATTTACACACACCAGGGAAATCCCTCGCCGTGGCTTCCGCTTAGTGGGAAAGAGGAAGGAGAAGGAGAGAAAAGAAGAGAGAAGGGGAGAGAGAGAAAAGGAAAACAGCAAGTGGAGGAGGAAGGAGGGGGAGAGAGAGAGATTAGAAAAAGAAGAGACAGAGAAGGAGGCAATGGAGGAAAGAGAGGGAGAGGGAAAGAGAAGAGGGAAGAGAGTTGGAAGGGGGAGGGAGGATGGGAAGGAGAGTGGAAAAGAAAAGGAGAGAGGGAGGGAGGAAATAGAGGAAAGAGGGAAAGTGTGAGAGGGAGGATGGGAAATAGAGAAGGCAAAGGAAGGAGGGAGAAAGAGAGGAGGGGGATGGGATAGAGAGGGGGAATGGGAGAGAGCAGGCAAGATGGAGAGGCAATAGAACTCATTGGCTGATTCCCTATTATGTTTCATTGTGATTGAGCAGGCCACAGACTGCTAGGCAATGAGTGGGAGGCTAACAAAAGAGAAGAGCTTCTTAAAACAAAGATGTAGACCTGAAGAAAAGAGGGGAAGACTAAGCAGAAGCTGTGGTCCTGGAAAGGAAAATACTTCCCTGTGTCCTTATCTGCGCCTCCCCTCCCCACCCCCACCCCAAGCCCTCCCCCACAGTCTCAGGGAAGGCGCCTCAGATCTGGGAAGAGGGGAAAGGCACTGTGCTTCTCAGCCAAGGCCCAGACTCTTTTTTCTCTGCCCCACGACATGGTGGTGATCCTGAGTGAAGGGCTCCCTTGGAGCCTGCTTTGGGCTCTCCTCATGGGTATGGGGCAAAGGGCAAAGGGAGAAATGAAAAGGGAAGGGAAAAGCAGCGGGAGGAGTCCCTTGTACCTGCTGGGAGGGGGAGTAGAAGTGGAGAAGGGTGGGCTCTGGGTGCTCTGTGGGGGTGGCCCAGGCTGGAGACTCCTCTCAGTTTGGTTCTCTCCTCTTTGAGGTGAAGGCTACTGGGGGGGGGGGAGGGCTCAGTAGGGAGGCAGGAAGGAGCTCCCTGCTTCTCTGTGATCACACAAAACAAAAAGGGAGTCCCAATAGGCCCACTCAAAATCGAGTTCTTAAAGCTGGAAGGGTGGCAAGAAAGGACCTGGGACGAGGAACCAGGCAGAGGAGGCCTGTGGAGAGATCTGTGGTCCTGGGATTCAGAGGACCCCCTGCTGGGGTTTGCTGCAAACCTCGGAGGGCTGTCCACCCAGGGGAGCATCCCCACAGAAGGGTGAGATTGTGGCTCCCTGGCCCTCTCTGCCTTGCTGTTTGTCCCAAACTCTTTCTTGTCTGCTCGCTCCTTGGCCTTTTCTCTGCCTGCCCAGCAGGCTGACTAGGAGCCTAGTGGCCCACAGAAATGAAAGAGCCCGTTAGTAGCTGTGAGAGAACGAAGGTGACTGAAAACAGGACCCCCAGCCTGGGAAAAGATTCCTCCTAGTAGCAACCCAACTCTCCAGGGAAAACAAGCCATGCAGGGGAAGCTGGGGGGGGGGGGTGGGTATTGCAAGGAGGGGGAAGCTCCTTTCTATCATCAACCATCTGTCGCCCCTCCCACTTAGCAGCCCCCACCCCCAACGCCAGACAGGCCCGGATGGTGGCCTTAGGAGTCCGGTGGTTAGATTGGGGTGGGGGGGGGACCTCCGAGCTCCCCAGAAATGGAGGAACCAGATTATCCTTCATGCTTCCCCCCTCCCCGGTCTTTTACGCCTAGGCTCCCGGTTGGGGGCTGTGGTTGGACAGAGGCCTCGGATGTCCTGGCCCCCGTGTGGTGGCCCTCCAGTTGGGGGTGGGGGGCTACCAGATGGACAGCAGATCCTGGACCAGTCCTAGAGCTGAGCATGTTCACCAGCTTTTGCCCCTTTTCCGTTTCTCCCTGCCCGCCCCCCACCCTCCATCCCTCAGTTGAGTTCCTCGGGGGTCACCTCGGGCTCCCCAGGCAGAGTCGATTACAGAGAAGGAGGAGGAGGGGGCGAGGGGGATTGTTGCTGCTACGGAGGCCTTTCCCGGCAGTCTAGGGTCCCCCAGCTCTCCCGCCCCTGGGCGTCAGATTACAACAACGTCTCATTGCCATGCTAATAGCTAGGGGATTGGGGCGGATTGGGGAGGGGGAAGCTCCTTGGCTTTGGAGACCTTCAGTGGAGATGAGAAGTCTTCCTCCTCCCCCTCCTCCTCCTCCTCCTCTTCCCCTTTCCCTCCACCTCCTCTTTTTCGTCCCTCTGCTCCTAGCCTCCTCCCTCCCATCCAGGCCTGGAGACCTCCTCGCCAAACTGTCCCCTCCTCCCAGGCCCTGTCCCCGAAGGGACCTGTGGTCATGACAATAACCAGAACGCGGGCCAGCTAGGGACAGTGCCGCACACACTCACCCGGATGCTGGGGCTTGGGCGCGGGGCGGTCTGCGTCTTCTGCTCCTTTGCTCACTCCCGTACCGGGCGGGTGAGGGAGTGGGGGAGGGGGAGGGGGTTCTTCACTCACCTGCAATCGTTCGGCCTGCTCTGGGCAGACTAAAGCCCCCAGCCCCCTGCAATCCTGACCAGAGCCAGGACGCTCCCCGCGGAGCCCCCGCCCCTCTTACTCCTCCTCTGCTCGCGGGGCAGCGAGGAGATAGCTACCCCACTCCCCTCATTCCTCGGGCAGCTCCCCGGATGGAGCCGAGCGGGAGCCTCCGGCGGCGGCAGCTACAGCGGCGGCTCCCTCGAGGGTTCCGGGTCCTCCCGGGCCCGACCCCAGCCCCAGCCCCAGTGCCGGGCTCCCGCCGTTGCCGCTGCCGCTGCCGCTGCCGTTGCCGCTGCTGCTGCCGGGGGGGCGACTGCGCGTCACCTTGATGGAGGAGCGCCCGGGATTTAAATGCCACTGAAACGGTGATCCATCACCAGCAGGAACAGGCAAACTTTCGCAGGGGGCTCCGCCATTGGCTGCCTCGGTCACGTGCGCCCCGTCCCTCTCTCCCCCTCCCCCGCCCCCTGCACACTGTACATTCATATCATTTTTCTCTTTAGCCCCATGGAGGAAGTGAGAAAGTTGGCACGGTCACCCAGGGCTCGGCAGGACCCGGTCACTGTGTGACAGGCAGATGGACAATGCGAGAATGAGCGCCTCCTTCCTGGAGCACCCCATCCTCAACGCAGGAGACTCGGGGACCTGCTCCGCCCGAGCCTACCACCCGGACCATGGGATTACAACTTTCCAGTCGTGTGCGGTCAGTGCCAACAGCTGCGGGGGCGACGAGCGCTTCCTGGTGGGCAGGGGGGTCCAGATGAGTCCCCCCCACCACCCTCACGCCCATCACCACTACCCCCAGCCGGCCGCCTACCAGCACCTCAACAACCTGGGTATGTCCTATTCCCACTCCAGCTGTGGCCCGGGGTTCGGATCGCAGAACTTCGGCGCAGGTTACAGCCCCTACTCATTAAATCAGGAAGCAGACGTAAGCGGCGGGTACCCCTCGTGCGCTCCCGCTGTTTACTCTGGAACTCTCTCATCTTCCATGGTCCAGCATCACCACCACCACCACCAGGGTTATGCCGGGGGCACGGTGGGCTCGCCTCAATACATTCACCACTCATATGGACAAGAAGCGCAGAATCTGACCCTGGCAAATTATAATAACTCCTTGTCCCCTCTCCATGCCAGCCACCAAGAGACCTGTCGCTCTCCTTCAGCAGAGACGTCACCTCCAGCACAGACCTTTGACTGGATGAAAGTCAAAAGGAATCCCCCCAAAACAGGTCAGTTCTCTACTTGCAGAAAGAACACCTGGCCCTGGTGCCACCGCCCTGAGGGGCTGGGCTGCAGTGCTGGCCGGCTGGCGGCTTCCTTAGGGTGAGGGGAGGGTTTGGGTGGGCTGGAGAGCTCAGGTGTACTCAGGGAAATGGTGCCCAGGAAGTCATAGGCCGGAGGGGGATCAGGAGGCCAGTGTCCTGAGCTGGGGGTGCTGATGGTTCTTTTAATATCTCTGGGTGCTCACACCCATGGTTGACTTCAAGTGACTACCGTGTAGCTCCTCAGTCGCCCTCCTCAGAATTCTGTCTAGGAGGACAAGTTCTCCTTTGCTCCTTTACCTGACTATGATTCAGAAACTTGGCGGGGGTAAATCCCTTGGAGAGAGAGAAGGCGGAGGAGGAAGAGAAGGGAGAGAGAGAGAGGAGGAGGAAGAAAAGAGGAGAGAGAGGAGGAGGAAGAAGGGGGGAGAGAGAAGAGAGAGAGAGAGAGAGAGAGAGAGAGAGAGAGAGAGAGAGAGAGAGAGAGAGAGAGAGAGAGAGAGAGAGAGAGAGAGAGAGAGAGAGACGGTTATGCCTTAAAAAAAGATCACACCACAAACATCCTTCTTTTCTCTCCCCTCTTCCCCCTCCTCGCTCCTGCCCTCCAGGGAAAGCTGGTGAATACGGGTATATTGGCCAACCGAACACAGTTCGCACCAACTTCACCACCAAGCAGCTTACTGAGCTGGAAAAGGAATTCCATTTCAACAAGTACCTGACTCGGGCCAGGAGGGTGGAGATCGCGGCCTCGCTGCAACTCAACGAGACCCAGGTGAAGATCTGGTTTCAGAACCGCCGCATGAAGCAAAAGAAGCGAGAGAAGGAGGGCCTGCTGCCCATCTCGCCCACCACCCCATCACGGATCGAGGAGAAGGCCGAGGAATCCTCAGACAAATCTACCTCCTCTCCCTGTGGCCCCTCTTCCCCAGCCTCCTCTACCTCAGACACTCTGACTACCTCCAACTGAGTTGGCCCCGGGCCTCTTTCTTCTTCCCCGCCAACCGGCACCCCATGAGACTCTAGTGCTGGACTGCTAACCCGAAGCACATTCTTAGCTTATCTTCCCCTTCGTTTACAGTGTCTCTCTTTTTGATGTTATCTTCAGGTCTTCTTCGGGCTAGGCCACTGTGTTTCAAGAGAATTCTGGCTCAGAGATGGAGGGGCTGGGTGGCAGTAACATCACTAATGGTGGGGTGCCACTATCTGGTCTCCTGACGACCTCTGAAGCCCCCTCCCATTTAGGATTGATTCAGATACCATTTGGAAAAGCTCCATTCCTCCCCCCCCCCCCAATCTCTTCCCCACACTAGCAGAGGGGACATACCTGTCATCTAACTTCAAATGATTTTTCTCCCTTTCTTTCTCCTCCTCCTTATCTCCCTGACTCTAAAGGCAGGCAAAAGAGAGCCTAAGACCTCAAGAAGAGGACGCACTAAGAAAGTGTTTACACAATTCACCTTTTTAATTTAATGCATTCAATTTCTTGTGTGAGAGAGTTTGCTGGTTGTAAATACTTTAAGAGATTTATCTTTATACAGATTTTCTAGAAATGATGTTTAGACTAGGAGATTAAAACAGGGTGAACACACTCCCAAAGCTGGCTGTGATTTTATATAGGACTAAAAGTGACAACGAAGTGGACTGGTGAAGCCCAATCAGATACCTCAGAGGGAAGCTGCCCTGTGTCTTGGGAGGAGATAAGTAGGCCTGGGCTGCACTGGGTTTTTGTTGTTGTTAAACCTCCCTGGATGTGCAGTGCCTCTCTTCTCCATCCCTCCCACCTCTTCTGGCCTCCTCCTGCCCCTCTTCAAAATTGTGTTGGATTGTTCTTAGGGCATATCCCCAAACACCTTCTTTCCACAGTAATCTTCCCCTAGATTCGATGTATCTCCAAACCAATTGTAAATGTGATGAATGGCGAAATGAATGTAGATTTCATGTGATTTGTGAACAAGCTTTCTGCATGGTGCACAATGATTTGAGCCCCCAAAGATACTACACTGAGTTCTATCAGTTGTCCTTTGTGGTCCCACAATGTTTGAGTCTCTGTACAATCATGAAAAGTTCTGAGATTCCAAGAGTGACGGAATCCAGAGCAGAATTTACGGGTCCTAAAAATAGCTGTAATAAATATATTCACATTTCAGGTACGCTTGGGCTTCCTTGTGTTTCCTCCAATCTACTGCAATCTATTTCAACCTCAGTTGACCATTTCAGGTGGGGAGAAGGAAAAGAAGGGTCTGTCCTTTCAAAGAAGTTGTCCTTTATTGGATTAAGGCAAATTTTTCTCTATCCTGCAGCTAAAACCCATCCTTCCTGGTTCATTTTTTTCAGTCTCATGTTTGACACCTACATTCTGCTTCTGGGTAGTTGTGTGTGTGTGTGTGTGTCTTTTAATATACATACCTATATGTATGTATGTATGTATATATTTGAAGAGAAGAGTTGTTGGGGGTTTTAAAGTTGAAATCACAAGGAAATTTATGAACTGAATCTATTTTTGCAACAAATACAGAAACTTCCTGGGTCAAGTGCTAACCTTTTCACCTCTAACTGAATGCTGACATATATATAAACAGACCTCCCTTCAAAAGCACAAACTGTCTTCAGCCAGTCTTTCCTCACATCAGTGAACCAACAATCAAGGGACTCACATTTAATTGCCTCCACTACCAAGTTGTCCTAGGAGTGGAGTCCTCCCTCTCGACCTCATTTCCCCTCATGCCCCTCACCTCTTTGCTGACTGCTAATGATGACTTGCAATTCCTGCACCCCTCAAAGTAAAGGGGGGCTGTTTTTCTAGCAGAGTTTCTTCTTTGTTCTCCCCCCTCCATTCTTGCTATTCCTCTTCCATCTCCTCCTTCATCCTTCCCTCTCCTCCTCCTTAAACTCTTAGCTAAATCACCTTCTTGAAAAGTTATGCCAGAGCTGGAACACTGTGCTGGGAGACTTCTTATTCCCCGGCACATGCTACAGTTAGCCAGAGGCCCTGGGAGAAGTTTCCCTTTTTCCTTCTGCATCCACTGTCAGGTAAACTTGTAAGAGTTCCTCCAAGGTCCTACCCGGCCCAGTAGCACAGAGCCACGATTCCGGAAAAAAGCAACAGTTCGAAGCTGCAGGCTTTATGCAGTCTTTTTTCTCCCCCAAATTTCACCTCCTCGTCACCCAACCCCTTTTTAGCGGAACATTCCAGCCTGTAGCAGCCAGAAAAAGGGAAAATCCTGGCATCCTCCAAATAACAAATGAATGTTTCTCCTAAGCAACAAATAAACAAACAACCTGGGCTTCCTTCCCCAACAAAGGAATGCTTTACAAGGAGCGTCAGGGCTGCAAAGTTGCCTCTCACAGGTTCGGTGGAGCATCTACGCGAGATTCTTCACTTCCTTGTCAAAGGAGACAAGTCTCGATCTGCAGGCGCGTCGGCCATATCAAGGGCACCGGGAGAGGGCTAAGGCTCCCTGCTTCAGCGCTGGGACCGTCCCTAAAAAAAGACCGCAGTGGATGCAGCCCAACTTCAAAGCAGATCCAAATATTTCTTTCATTTTCCCGCCAGGGCTTCGACTCTATCTTTTGTTTATTAGTGTAAGGGCACAAAACAAAACAGATGGCCTCCTTCCAAATACTTTCATGTGCTAAAGGAGGGCATTTGCATGCCAGCGACCCTGATTTCAATATCTAAGAGCAGAGGGGTCCCAACCCCCGGGCCGGGGCAAGCAAGTGTCCAGGTACCGGTTTTTTAATGGAACTGGGAGGAGGAGGAGAAGGATCAATTACAGCGAAATTGACCAAGTCTTTTCTCTGTGGTGGGATAAATCAGCGAACGAGCAATGCATTTAGGACACATTAATATACCTTTCAGCAACGAAAACATTTGTATCTTTTTAGCTGTCCCAATCGATTAAATCAAAATAGCTTAACATGACCTACTTCAAGGTCTCTCTCTCTTTGGGTCTCAGAGGAAAGCAGACAAGTCAGTGAAAAAATAAATGAGAGGGGTAATTGAAGGCCCCGAAAGGGCTAAAATAGGGGAACCCCCACATCTGTACAGCTCCAAAAGCTACCATTCTTGAGAGGAGGATCGTGGGGTAGGGAGGGATTGGGGATCATCCTTCATAAAGCCCACGGTTTACAGCGTATGGGCCTCGCGGACCCAGAGTTCAGGGTATCCCCCAACCACAGTCGGGCTTCGGATTTTTCAGGAAGCCCCCGGAATATAGCACAGCCCACACCCCTTTTTGAGTTTACTTTGGGAGCTCAGGCAGAGGCTGGGGGGGTTTTCCTCTGGGGCAATCAGATTCCAACCGATCAATATTTACTCAGTCTGAAAGGGTTGTTGAAAAGGCAGCATCAACAAACTGCTTAGCTGCTCACCCCAGTTTAATCTCAGGTTCACCGAAAGTTCAAACAGAAATTAATTCAGAGATGGGTCACTTTAGAGAGAGCCCTCCGCTGAAGGCAAACAATTCCAGTCCCATCCCTCCGGGGAAGGGGGCAACTTTCCTATTCTTTTTTAGGCGAAACAGTGTTTACTAAAAACTTAAAACACTTTCCTCTCCCTCCCGGGGGTCTTTTTTTTTTTTTTTAAGTTTCTCTGCTGGCCTCTTCCTCCTCCGCCTCCTCCTCTCTTCTGTTCTTGCTTCCCCACCGCCAATCCATTAGCCTTCACTTGGCTTATAGTAAATTGCATCGAATATTTTAAAAACGTTAAATTAGACCGACGGAACGGATCCTATTTATTTCCCATGCCAGGAGCTATGAAACTGGGCTCCTTGGGCCAGTGAAGCACAGCTCCTAGGAAAAGCGCAGGGCGAGTTCCGCCTGAGTGATGGGCCGCTCCCTGAGCTTCTATCTAGACCTGGGTGCACAGCCTGTCGGGCGGTGGGGGGGATGAAGTGGGAGGGGAGGCCGGGGCCACCGAGGGGTAACGCATATTGGGGGATGCCCTGGAATCCTGCTGGCCTCCAGCTCCAGCCGCTAAGGGGAAGGGGGGGGGGAGGATAAAGCAATGGACGTGGAGAACCGAGAATGGGAAGAAGGGTGAAGAGGTTACTGTTGGAGGTGGGAAAAGCTGCACAACGTGGCTAATTGCCACGGAGCTCCAGAGGTCAGAGTTCACGTAATCACTGCATAAATGAATGCGCAATGGGGGCTTATTAAACGCTCTCCTAATGGCAGCTCACGTTTGGCCCCAAGTCCGCATCTTCCTTCCCAAGGAGAGGCATCCATGAGGGAGAACTGGCCTTTTGGCATGTTTCCGAGCGGAAAGGCCGAGCATCCCTTTTGTGCTCTCCGTGCCTGCACACCTATTTTAGATACCATGGAAGGCACGTTGCATTTTCTGATTGTGCTGCAACAGTGCTCAGCCTGGCATTTCCAATCGACAGGAGAGGACGGCTCCCAGAGGCTTCTCTATTAGCGCTGCGGACAGTGGCCTGTTGGGGAAGACGTAGGCACGGGAACTTTCTAATAGGAAAGCGGACGCTTTGCAGCTGTATTCGTGAGGGCAGGCTGAGCTTCCTGGGTCCTGACCGTTCTTGCCGAGATCCAGGGAAAGTTCTAGTTCTAGTTCTCCTTTTTTTTCAGGAGCAAAATTGTTCCCCACCCTTCTAGCTGCCGCTCCACTTCCTGTTCCCTTCCCTAAAAGCACCACTCCGGCGGGCCGGGGCTCTGTTTGGGTCTTTCACACACCTGCGACGAGAGGGGGGCAGGGAGGGAGACAGCCCGAGCTCTCGGTCCATACTTTTCTTCTCTTGCCACGTTTTCCACCCCAGTCCTCTGGCCTAAGGATTTCTGGGTAACTCAGCCCCGAGCACCCCTCTCTCTTCTCTTCTGGGGACCCATCACGGATCGAATCCAAATCCTCGCAAAGAAAGGCCGGCCACCTTTTTGCATTTTACGTTGTAAGGCGTGAGGGCAGCCTTGAAAACTAAATTGGGGAGAACTGGTTTCCACAAACATTTGAAAAATTCCATCTCGACCTGGGAAAGAATCGCCAGGAAAGCAAACCTCCTGCATTAAGGGTTTGACCCCACTAAATTGGCAAAGCTTGCTGTCAGTGAGGCGGGGCCCACGGGTTCTCCTAACACATTCCAGGTTGGGTTCTCACGCTGAAATTTCTTCCTGCCTTGGACCTATTCCGCAGCCTGGCCTCCTTGCTTGTCTCTGCCCGTATTCCTTCATTTTTTCGGGTGACTCACTCTCTTACCTGGAAAAAAAAATCAAAAACGCCATCAGCCTCGCTTTGTACCGCTTTCCTTCTGCCCGTCGGGGGCATTCCCTAGGCTAGGGATGTTGGGCCCCGGCTGGAGGCTTCTGGGAGAATCCCTCGAGGCTTAGCTGCTTACACCGGCCTCTGGGTAAACATCCCAGGCATCGAACTCGGCTGACCTTCCATCGCAGAACCACAGACTACAGAGCAGCCGGGCCGCTCAGCCCAGGCTCGGGCTCTGGGTGCCTTTCTCCCTTCCTCGCTTCCACCTCCTTCCCTATCGCTTTGTGATCCCGAAGGACGGGCATTTTCCCTTCTTTCCGTAACGGCCGCATCTGGGTCTTGGCTATAAGAAATCAATTGCGGTCTCGGCTTTCCCTTTCGACTTTGGGGACACAAGTCAAGACGCGAATTTCGATTTCTTTAGTTAGTTGTTTATTTTTCAGATCTGTCTTGATTTAAATTGTTTTCTATTACACTGTTTTATTTTTAAATTTCCCCAGGATTCCAGGGTTCCTGTTTTCTCCCTCCCCCTCCCCGCATGGACACGTGTATCTTGATTTCAAAAATCAGTCCTCCCGGGAATTAGATGCATCTGAAAATGGCCGGGCGCCTCTTCTCTGTGGGGAGTCAATATGGAGGGGTCTTGGCATCTTCCAGGGTCCTCCACCATGGCCAGGAGCCTAACTGATCGCCTTTCCTAGCTAGCTAAAACCAACAACCACAGGTTCAGCACTATTCCAGCCCGCCTCCCATCCCAGCAAACACCGCTCCAGTCCCCGCAGCAGCAGCAGTAACAAAACAGGCCAATACACCTTTGCTTTGAACAGCAAACAAGGAGAGGGGCTCTCTGGGGGTTCTCTTCCGGAGAGGTCCTTTGCAGGGGGTGGGGTACGATTCATTTCAAGGGAAAAGCATCTAATCAGTGTGGTGTGGATAGAAATGTAGAGGACTTGAGGTTCTCCGATGGCACCCACTCTGCTGCTCCTCCGACGGGGTGGGGGTAAGGGGGTGGGTGGGGAGACTGGCCTCCGACCTTCCAAAGAGCTGGTAACAACGACTTCCCCAGGGCTTTGTTGCAGCCAGTCCCAACACTTGGCTCTGAGCTCAAGAGCACCCTCCCCCACGCCCAGTCATTCCCCAGAGCTCTAGCTGCTCTGTTCTTAGCCCTGAAACCCATTTCTGTCCTCAGAGAGCTTATGTTTTTGGAAGGGAGTGAAGAGGATGATCAAACAGACCTACGGGATCCAGGGCATCAGATGAGAGACCTTTCCTGTTCTACAGAGTGGAGAAAGGAACATCAGGAGCACCAGAAAGAGAGGATCCCGTAGGTCTGTTTGATCATCCTCTTCACTCCCTTCCAAAAACATAAGCTCTCTGAGGACAGAAATGGGTTTGTTTTCTGTCTCTGGAGCCCTGGGACCTGCCATTCCATAGGTACTATATGGATGCTGATGAATGAATGAATGAATGAATGAATGAATGAGTAGAATTAAGGGTTTAAACCTCTTCCTCTTCTCAGACAAAAGGGCAAAGGATTCCAACCACTGGAAACTTTGAGCTTTCACAGGTGCTGGAGAGTATTTATAAGACCAGGCAGGCTCCATCCCTCCTCTCAATTCAGCTGTACTCTCATCCCTCTCCTTAGATTTCTCATCCCTCCTCTGAATTCCTTCTCTTGTCCTCTGTAACTAAACTATACCAGCTCCAGGCCAATTTCCTCTAAGATGAATCCCCCAATTACTCTCACTCCCACCTCTCTATCTCCCCCTTCTTTGAATGATGCCCTCCTATGACGCTGAGCTTGTGCCTCAAACTTTTATAGGTTGTACTTCCTTTTAATTGGCCTGTTGTGACAGTCTTTTTACCCAACCAAGTTATAAGACCCTTGAGGTCAAGGAGGGACCTTGCCCTATAGTTATAACAAGAGGATAGACTACTGGAAAGAGCAATGCATTTGGGCATCAAGAACCTACCTTCTAATCATGAGCTACTTATATGACTATGAGTAAGTCATTTAATTCCTGGCCTCAGTTCCTACTTTTGTAAAATAAGGGGATTGGATTGTCTCCTTCACTTCTCAAATGTATTTGTTTTTCAATATTTCCCTTCAAATGCTCCACGATGACAGTTGCTTCTACCATGAGGCTTTTCTTTCCAGATTACATGTGCCGAGTTCCTTCCATCGTTCCCCATGTAGTATGCTCTTACACCCTCCTGGCCATCCTTTTCTGGATGCCATCTTGCTTGTCAATGTCCTTCTGAAAACGTAAAGCCCAGAACTGAACATCATACTTCAGTATGGCCCGAGCAGGGGAGGGCAGCAGGACTGTCACCTCCCTCCTTTCCTAAAGGATGTATTTGTGTTTTGGCCAGCAGATAGCATGGTTGCCTCTTGGGAGCTCAAGATTTTGCAGCCAAAGAGTCTATTAATGCAAGATTAATAATTCTGATCTGTGACTGACAGTAATTGGTTGAGAAAATTGCTTCTGAAGAGATGAAGGACCATGTCCTGGTTGTAAGGCTATGAATGAAAAGATTCAGTCAAACATTACAGATATTTTAGTTCTATAAAAGTGAGTCTAAGAGGGGTGATGGCAAAGGGTACCTGGCTCTGGGACTTCCTTTGATTTGTGGAAGAAGGACAGCTGCCATGTGGTCCCGAAAACATGGCAGCTAATGCCCAAAACTTGCTTAGTCAAGCCTTTTCTTTCTTGAACTCACATGCAGGGTACTTCAGGTAGACACATCCCAGCCTTGGAAGTCACTTGATGAGTAGAAAAGGTTTGGCCATCCTGAGTCTTTTGGGACAATGTTACTGTCAGCAAAGGAGAAGCCCCCCCCTCAACCTCTACAATGCTTTTGGAATAGAAGACCACCAAGAGGGTGAGTCCACAGCCTTCTGTTTTTTTTTTTCAGAAGCCAGACATTGAGAGTTGTTGGACAGTGCAAAGCTAAGGTGAAATGTAGCTCCCCCAATTATTTTATGTTCTGTTGAGGATAAGAATCAGACTGAATCTTATCTAATCCTTTCTGTTAACATGAACGGTGAAGCTTCTGCCACCCCTCCCCACCCATGAGGGTTCTGGGATAGTGAATTTGATGAATTGAAAATAATGTGAGAAAAGGAAACTGACCTTTTGAAAAATTAATTTATTATTATTTTTTATAAACCCTTACCTTCCATCTTAGAATCAATACTGTGTATGGGTTCTAAGGCAGAAGAGTGGTAAGGGCTAGGCAATGGGGATTAAGTGACTTGCCCAGGGTCACCCAGCTAGGAAGTGGCTGAGGCCAGATTTGAATCCAGGACCTGCCATCTATGGACCTGGCTCTCAATCTATTGACCCACCCAATTGCCCCTGACCTTTTTCTGGCTCTCCCAAGGCTGAACTCAGTCCAGGCCAGATGAGGTGTATGAGTCTAGAGCAGAAGGCTGCCTTTTATAGAGGAGAGTGCTCCAGTCCTTGAACTCAATACTTGTTGATGTTAGACTACTTTCAGATGATTGTAACCATATGGATGTTGAATTTTTCTTTTCTTTTTCTTCAGATATTTGGGATCCTTTAGACTCAGTTGCATTTTAAACATTATTTTCTGTAATCAAACATTGATTTTCCCTTCCCTTTCTCCTTTTTATTTCATTTAATGAAAAAACTTTTTTTGGGGGGGGGAAAGGGGGTTCTGGATCAGTGATTTATTTGTATAGGGAAACATCCAATGGGGAAACTCCCTTTAAACAATGAACTATTTTCATCTCTTAAAAGAAAAACCTTATATTAAACTGTGTTAAACCTTAAACAGTTTAACTGAAACCTCTTATCCGAGAACTAATGGAAGGACCATGTTCTCCAGGAAGTTCAGGGAAAGTGGACTGAGGTCTTCTGCCTCTCTTTGGGTCATTCTGGAAGCAGCAGGAGCCAGCCCCTCCTGAGACTTGCCTGGCCCTGAGACAGAGTAAACTTCTCAGAGGTTCTTCTCCACCCATCGTCAATTCCTCTAAACTCCCTTAGAAGGATATTGTGAGAATAAATAAGATTTCCACTGAAGCATTATGGGCTTCTTGGGAAGAAACACGTTGTAAAAGCAGTCTTTGTTAGTATGAAAGTGCAGTATTAACCCATGTTAGCAGTAGAAGCAGCGGTAAGGGAGTATTGACTTAAATTTTTTAAAATCCACACATTTAAGAGACAGCTAGATAGCACAGTGGGTAGAGTGCTAGGCCTGGAGTTAGGACCTGGGTTCAAATTTGACCTCAGATCCTTCCTAGCTGTGTGACCCTGGGCAAGTCACTTAACCCTCATTGCTTAGCCTTTGCCATTCTTCTGTCTTAGAATTGATAAGGAAGGGTTTAAAAAACACATTTAAGTAGTTAGTAAAGATGGCAGATAAAAATTGTTTGCCAGAATGGACAAATACTAAGGAAGATCATAAAGTTAGGCACTTTAGAGATCTCAAAGTTATATATGAATAGTGTGTATGTGTATATAGGGATAAATTGGAGCTAAGAAAGTTTTTGACCTCTGGAGGTCAGATACCTTTCCTAGAATCTAGCATAATGCTTTGCACACAGTAAGACACTCAGTAGTACTTACTGAATTACACTAAATTAATTAGAATGAGACAGTGTGATGAACTGGATTTGGAGCCGGGGGAACACTTAGATTTGGTTTTCTCACATGTGAGACTTCGGGCCAGTCATTCAACCTCTCTGGTCTTAAAATGTCTTTCCCATGTTTATCTCCATTCTCCCCTTTCCATGGCTAAAGGCTCTTTTACTTGTGAAGATACAGAATACAGGGATTGTGTGAAACAGAAAAGAACAAAGTAAACCAGTCCAGTGTTCTTCTAGATGCCATTTTTACTGATTTTTGAAGTTCTGTTATTACATTTGGTCATGGAAAAGGAAATCCTTGAGAAAATGTTTTTTTTTCTTTTTTTGAGTAAATTAAATTTACTCCAGAGAACAGCTGGAAAGAATAGACACTGCTCCTACCACTTCAAATGTTTTCCTTCCTTCCCTCCCTCCTTTCTCTTTCTTTCTTCCTTCCTTCCTTCCTTCCTTCCTTCCTTCCTTCCTTCCTTCCTTCCTTCCTTCCTTCCTTCCTTCCTTCCTTCCTTCCTTCCTTCTTTCTTTCTTTCTTTCTTTCTTTCTTTCTTTCTTTCTTTCTTTCTTTCTTTCTTTCTTTCTTTCTTTCTTTCTTTCTTTCTTTCTTTCTTTCTTTCTTTCTTTCTTTCTTTCTTTCTTTCTTTCTTTCTTTCTTTCTTTCTTTCTTTCTTTCTTTCTTTCTTTCTTTCTTTCTTTCTTTCTTTCTTTCTTTCTTTCTTTCTTTCTTTCTTTCTTTCTTTCTTTCTTTCTTTCTTTCTTTCTTTCTTTCTTTCTTTCTTTCTTTCTTTCTTTCCCTCACCTTCTCTCTTACTAACAAGGCTGGGAAGTGTCTGAATTCAAATTTGAACCCATGTCCTATCATCTCTAGACCTGGCTCTCTATCCACTGAACCACCCAGCTGCCCCACCCCCAAAGCATGACTTAATAACCAGGAGGCAGGTGATCTGGGCAAACTGTGAAAAGAGAAGAGTTGATTTATCCCAGTCAAATTGATTTGAGTAGAATAGCCAAGAGTTCTGATGAAATTGGGCACTACAATCATAAAACACTCATCAAGTGTTTCCAAGTAGAAGCCAGATGAAGTGTTTTTCCCTGGTCTTCTTTCCTACTTCAACAGATCCAGGATCTTGTTGCCTTGGATGTTCCCTTCAACAAGAGGTAGAAACCCTTCCATGTCTGCCCATGCTGTGATATGCTTGTCCAGATTCCTTTATCAGTCCAACATAGGGAGTCGAGCCAGCATGTTAGAGGCCCCTGACAGATCTCTCCACATTGTATGGCTACAGATATAGTATAATCACTGACCGGTGGTCATCCCTTGGTCCTGCCACCTCTCCAGTGCATCCTTCACACCCTGAGCATATACTTCTGTAATGAAACCCTTTATACTGTTTCAACCTGTTCATGAGTCCAGAGGGAACATAACATCCCAACACCCTCCCCTCCCTCAATGAAATAAACTGAGCCAATAGGAGAAAGCAATGTCAAAGCAATCTGAGGGCTAAGATGGACAAACACAGATGCAGAAAATCAACCATTCCAGGGAAGAAGTCTCTTT
The DNA here is from genome assembly GCF_027887165.1 of Monodelphis domestica. Classification (NCBI taxonomy): domain Eukaryota; kingdom Metazoa; phylum Chordata; class Mammalia; order Didelphimorphia; family Didelphidae; genus Monodelphis; species Monodelphis domestica. Next base: position 310,237,566 of record NC_077231.1, read on the forward strand.
ACAGAGCATGACTCTTTGCACCAGAGAAAAAGGCTTCTTTTTTTAGTTTATTTCTTTTTTATGTAAAAATCTTTATTTCATTAATTAATTTAGAATATTTTCCATGGTTACATGATTCATGTTCTTTCTCTCCCCTCCTCCCCCCGCCCCTTCCATAGCCAACGTGCAATTCCACTGGGTTTTACATGTGTCATTGATCAAGAGCCATTTCCATACCATTGATATTTGCACTACAGTGATCTCTTAGTCTACATCCCCAATCATATCCCCATTGACCCATGTGATCAAGCAGTTGTTTTTCTTCTGTGTTTCTATTCCCACAGTTCTTTCTCTGGAAGTGGATAGCTTCTTTCTCGTAAGTCCCTCAGAATTGTCCTGGGTCACTGCGTTGCTGCTAGTACAGAAGTCCATTACATTTGATTGAACCACAGTGTATCAGTCTCTGTGTACAACATTCTCCTGGTTCTGCTCCTCTCACTCTGTATCCATTCCTGGAGGTCCTTCCAGTTTACATGGAAAGAGAGGAATGCTTCTGATGAACTCACAAAAGGCTTTCCAGTAACCAGGAGTCATGAGTTTATCCTCGGGTCAGGTGTCTCCTGTTGATAGAGTTCCCTTTCCCATGAACTCCTGTATACTGATGGGACAGAAGGAGTTCGGTTGTTTTTGTTTTTCTTTTTGTGAGGGAGATGTTTTGTAGGAATTGTTCTACTCTAGTAAGAGTCCTTTGTGAAAATAGCTAATCTTGTCTGACTGGCTATCAATGGGAAGCCCATTGGTGAGAAGTTATGAACACCAGGACAAGAAATGACAGCCAGGAATGATTAGAGTCATTAAGAGAAAACTAATCAGTTGCTCTCTGAGGACCTGGCTGAAGTATTCAGAAATAGGTTAGGGAAGGAGACGTGGGGGAGGATACTATCCAGGCCCAATAGGATTTAGATCTTCGAGATCACTATGCCCAACCCTCTCATTTTGTAGATGAGTAAACTGAAGCCTAGAGAAAAGGGGAGGAAGTGACTTGTCCAAAGTCATGCAGAGAGAAATGTAGAACTGAGATTTAAACCCAGGTTCTCTAACTCTAAATTCAGGGCTCTTGAAGGAGCCAACACAGAGAGGTATGGAACTTTATTCTCTAGAAAAGGGCAAATTAGTTCAGAGAAATTCTGTGGGCCAGATCCAGAAAAGCTGCTAAACCACGGTCTCCATGGTTTCAAAACAGGAGGTCTGATTTAGGTCCAAGGCAAAAGTAGAACCCGGGGCCCAGGCAGATAGGATCTTACTTTGTAAGTGGTGAGAAGAAGTAGGAGAGAAAGTTCTCATTTAAACTGGCATCTGGACCTTGAAGTCATTGTAAAAGTTGGAACATTTTTCAGACGGATGTCCTTAATTTCTATTACAATCAATGAAGAAAATATCCCAATATTTTACATTTGAATATTACTGTCAGAGATGTTGACTCAGAGGAAAAAATATTCTAGGAAAGCATCCACATATGCTGTAGGCCTGTAGGAAATGGAGGTTATAGAACAAAAATAGTATAAAAAACTAACTAAATTATGCCTCATGCTTTGAAAACTAAACATCTAATAGACACCCGGGAGTCTGAAGGCAGAGAAGGAATTAAATTTGGGAGAGGGAGGAGACAGGTGTTTAGGCAGTAAAGGAGGGAAGATAAACAAGAAGGTGTAGGCAAGGAAGAAGAGAAAAGTCTGGAGGGAAGGAGCTACCCAGGAGCTGGCAGTCAGGCCAGAAGCTTTATCCAGTTGCAGCAGCTGGGTCAGCTAGCATAGGGTATAACGTGGAGGAAGACACTAGGGATGCTTTTCTGCCTCCCCTGCTTGGCTGCAAGCAGGAGCCCCTACCTTTCCCCTGGATCCCAAATTTGACCCCAATAAGACTTTATGATTTGACACAATGGCCCAAAGTGGAACTAAAAGTGACCACAGTTTACTATACCAAGGGATCAGAGATCTTAATGATGTGTACCATCCCTTCGATGGTTTCAGGACACAACTTGCTCCCGTTTTGTGGTCCTATGCAATTCCTGTGGGTGAAATTCCATAGACATTCTAGAGAACCTGTGGGTCTGAGGGCAGTGCATGTGGGCCCTCCATCAGTTATCCCTGGCTCTCATGACACAACTAGACTACTTCCTTTACTGATCATCTATGTCCTACATAACATTGCTTCCATGGTTGGTAGTAGGCTGTAATCTATTTGAATGAATGAATGAAAATCATTTAAGAGCTTACAGGCACTGTGCTAAGTGCTGGGGCTACAAATTCAATTTTTATTGGGTCTTCTTTCATATTTCAATAGATCTAAGATCTCACTGACTTGGATGCTCTCTTCAATAATGAGAAATCCCTGAAGCCCCATTTCTCCTTCCCTGAAACCAGGGAGAATTACCACCCAAGACCAGAGTGGTGGCCTTGAGTAAGTACAACAATACCAAATTGTCTTTGTGTCCATGCCCCAGTGGGATATGGACCTGCATGTGAGGATGATGTGTCTTACTCATTAGCATTGGATTCTATTTCCCAAGAGACAGGATTATTTTTTTGCTGCCATAGCCACATTCTTTACTCAGTTCCATTTGGGATCAAAGCCAAGAGAGGTAGGAAATAGTGATGGTGAGTTATGACACACAGGGTGATCAAACTTAGTCTCCTTTGTGCCATTCCCAGCTGAGTCATGGGCCTTGGACCCATTTTGGGTTCACCACGTTGGTAACAAATGTTTGAAAGTCCACCTCAAACGACCAAAAGTTCTGGGTACTCCATGAGCATAGAAGAAAGAATGAAATCTCTAAGAACCAAAGAACAGGTCACACACGGGAAGATTTCGGGCTATTTTACTTAGATAGGAGGAATCACAGTAAAGTCTAGTCAGTCAGACTTGAGTTTAAATAGGTATTTCCATAATGGTGACAATCTTTTTTCTCATGGCGTGACATTGTTATAATAAGTTAAAATAATAGGAGAGATAAGTAGGTGTTATAAATGGACCATTAAAAGCAAGAATGAGCTAAAGTTATTATTGATTTCCCCCTGTCTCTTACTTTATAAAAACTAATGTACGGTTTTGCAACGGAGTTACCTATTTCAGCAATAAATCTTTAGGGCAAGGCCAATGGCCTGATGTTTTTGCTTATATGTAATTTATGGCTTCATTGATTTAAGATTCTGAGCATCTCACCCGATGGGTATGGGAAAAATATTTCCTAATTGAAAGACGGAAAAATCTTGGGATCAAGCCACTTGGTAGGATAATTTTATTGGAGAGTTCTATTTGATCACTGCTGAGATGAAATACTCTGGCTTTCCTGAAAATGCCAAATTAAAGGCACAAAATGAGGAAGAAGATGCTGGGACCTTCTCGTCGTTTGGCGAGTTGATTCATCCCTACATTTAGTGTTTGTTCCATCTGGGGTGGGGATAGGACTCCCAAGGTTGTGGAGCCACATTTTAAGTCAGCTCTGGTTTCTTTTCGGGGTGAGTCATAAAGGAGAATTGTGGGGAAGTAATTCAGTTGACAGTTTCATGTAACTCTTATGCAAGTAAGCTGAAATTCTGTGATTCTTTTTTTTGCTCCTGATTATGGGCAAGAAAGCTGCCACTTTACATTTTTCCAGCCAATATTTGGCATCTGTTGATTTTGTTTGGCTATACATGCCAGGGCAACAGACGCCAAAATGTCTCCTGGATCCCTAACCGCACCATCACTCTCTCTCTGAATGCTGTTCCCTGACTCGTAATGCCAGTCCGAGATTTATGCCTGTGAAGGCCTTCCCCTGCTGTTGCCTCTTCTTAAAAAAAAAGAAAAGAAAAGATGCCTTTTATTTTTATGTCCCATTCATTCTCCAAGCTACCTTCCTCCCCCTAATCATTGGATTCTCCCCTAAAACAAAAGCTTCTGGCCTGGGTTGTCTTCTGTCCTCTCTCTAGACTTCCTCTCTCTTGGTGAGCTCAGCTCCCAGATATCCACTCCCAGAACATGTCTATGCCAATGACTCCCAAATCTTCCACGTATAACCCTCATCTCTCTCCTGAGCTCTATCCAACCATCTGCCTGTTGGAAATCAATCAATCAACCAATGAGCATTTATTGGGCACCTACTAGATTCCAGGCACTGTATTAGATCCTGAAGACACACAAATTCCCTCAAGGAATTTCTATTCTATAGGGGGGGAAACATGTACATATATGTATTGACAAAATAATCTCTCTGCCTTGAGGTCCTTTTAGGCATCTCCAACTCAGTATGCACCAAGCACAGTTCATTTTCTTTCCCTCCAATCAAAGGTTTTTTAACCTTTTAAAAATATCTCCTTTGGTATTCTGGTGACTATGAGGGACCCCGATTCAGGATGATGTTTGTAGATAATTGGAGGAAATGCTAAATTTCAGTGAGAGCTGAAGGAAAAGAAAGATGCGATTTTTCCATCTTAGTTCACAGACCCTCTGAAATCCTCTCCAGGACTCAAGTTGAAAAGCCCTCTTCTAGATGCTACCTTCCCACTCACTTCCTGATTTTTCTAGGCACCTTGGCTCGAGACCTCAGTCATCTTCAAGTCTTCGTCCTCCCTCCCTCCTCATACCCCAATAAATTGCCAGTGCTTTTGATTCTGCCTCTCTGCCTGCTCTGTCTCCTTTCTAATTATTCAGCCACCACCCTAGTTCAGGTCCTCAACTCCTCTAGCCTGCTCGACTGTACCAGCCCCTGAAGGGCCTCCCTATTTCTCGCCTCTTCCCTTTCCAATCTATTCTCCACACAATTACCAAAGCAGTATTCTTTTGTAGAAAACAAACTTTTTTTTTTCAGTTAACAAACATTTCTTTTTTTCCCTGCTTCTTGACCTACCAATTGAAAAAAGAAAAACCAGCCCTTTGTCACAAATATGCACCATTAGACAAAGTCCCATCCTAAGTGCCCTGCCACTCCCATAGGCAGGAAGCTCTCTTGACTCCCTGTCGTTCACCAGATACAACGTAAACTCTGGAACATTCCAAGGCTTTCGCCATGTTCCCAGGAAGATGGCACATTATGCCTCTTCAGCCATTCTTGTTAAAGTGACCTTCTTGATGGTTTTCATACATGATATGACTTGCTTCCATGCATACAAGCACACCCTACTGGAGCCAGTTACCAAATCCTAGAAGAAACTTTTAATTTTTTTTTTGTTTTTAAATTTTATTTACTTTTAAAAACTCCCACAACAGTCTTAGAACTCACACCAAGTAGCAGTACTGAGGCAGAAGAGTGGTGAAGGCTGGGCACTAGGGGCTAATTTATTTGCCCAGGGTCACACAGCTAGGAAGTGTCTGAGGCCAGGTTTGAACCTAGGACCTCTCATCTCTAGGCTTGGATCTCCATCTCTAAGATGGAAAATTCCCTGCTTTTTTCTTCTCCTTCCTCCTTTGAAATTAGTATCCTACCCTTTCTGTTCCAATAATTCCCTTGAGTTAGAGAATAGTGGTCCACCCTCACTGTCATGATCCCATCTCAATTTAGGATAAAATTTGGATGAAACTTACAACCAACTTTGTAAAATATGCTTTTTCATTCATTAATTCCTTTATTCATTCATGCATTCAATACAAAGGTGTCAGGGAGGCAGAATGGAAAAACAGAATTCTGGACTGGAGGTTAGGAAGACTTGAGTTCAAATTCTACCTTTCCCACTTCCTGTATAACAAATCCTATTCTGAGCCTCAATTTCCCTATGTATATAATGAAGAAGTTGGACTGTATGACCTCCAAGGTCTCTTCTTGCTTGAGATCTATGCTACTCTGAAGCCAATATTCTGTGACTTAAGTAGAAACACCTCAACGCTCCTTCCTTGGAGAGAAAGCGGTGATATTTCTTAGTGCCATCAATTTTCTCTGTGATAGGTCCGTGTCAAAATCAGAGTAATTAGATGGCATGAGAACCCTGCGAAATGTGTTTGTGCTATCACCTTGGTGATAAAGCATGGGCAAATTTACAATTAAAGCCTGTCTGTCTTTCACCTAGACTGTAGAGAATCAAGATGAACACAGGCAAGAGGATTCCGAAGGAGAATTCATCAAAACAAGAAACATCAGGTGATACACTTTCTGGATGATAATGTCTTCTAAGGCAATTACTCGTTTTCTTTCATGGCATATTTTTCTACTGAATGATAATTACCTTCATTCTGAGAAAAGACAGCATCAGCTAGTTTCAACCTGTTTTCATTAGGGCTTCTTTTTTTTTTCTTGGCAAGGCTAGGAGAGTTGTTCCTGTTTATTCAGATAAGGGTGTATTTGTTCCAGGTCCTGACTTCCAGAGGGCAAGAGCCCCTAACCTCTAAGAGAAGAGCTGGGGATAGAGGTGCTTCCATTCAGCTTCATGAAGATGGAGTGGTTAATGTCCAACTCTATCACTAGGAATCAGCAAGCTAACAGAGATAAAGAGGGATTGGAAAGCTAACCCAAACTCTCAGTTGACAGCCATCTTTAGCCACTGTGACCCAAGGATGACCCTGCCTGCACTCCCTCCCTTGGTGATGAGGGATTTAAGCCTAGGACCAAGCCAGGGATCAAATATCCAGGAGGATCCAGGGAGCCCCTTGCAAAACTACAACTGGGTCACTTGCAAAACCAAATCGACACGAGGTGAGAAAGAAGAAGGAAAATGATGGCTACGTGGGCACACGCACATAAGTATAGAATCTATAGATGTACACGCATGCATTGTCTGTTTTGGGGAATTCTTGGTGAAGCATATTTTAATTCGTATTTTATTGATATCTTTAAAACGTCTTTCCTTGGCACGATGGGTAGAAGGGACACTTTGGAAGAGCCTCGCTTCTGCCCCCGACACGCATTAGCTGAGTAACCCTGGGCAAGTTACTAATGTCTCTGAGACACAGTTCTATGCCAGTGAGATCACAGTTCCAGCCTCTGGCCTTATTCCTGTCCCTTTGATTGCCCAATGAATCCCTCTTCCTTCCTTCTCCCAGAGAACCAGATCTTATAACAAACAATAAGAAAAAGAGGGGGAAAGAGAAAACTGAGCAACAGCACCCAACACCACTGAAGTTCAACCATTCTAGATTATTCTGTAGTGCCCCACATCTGCAAAAAAACCAAAGGAGGCACCTTCTCACCTTTCTTCTTTGGGATCAAGCTTGAACATAAACGACACAGAATTAATCTTCAGTTATAAGATGTGGACATTTGTTTTGTTAATGGAGGGTAATCAGTTATATTCAGAAACAAGCATCTATCTAAGACTGGTAAATCAATGTTGAACCCAGGGGGCCAGGACAGTCTTCCCAACTCCTTCTTCTTTGCATTTAGGCATATGATATGTAACGAGTCCCATCCTGGGAGAGCCTAGCTGCTAATTCAGTGAAGCAGGTTCTCTTTTGTCATACTCTTCAGCTTTTTTTTTTAACTGTTACCTACTGCCTTGGAATCAATACTATGTATTGGCTCCAAGGCAGAAGAGTGGTCAGGGCTAGGCAATGGGGGTCAAGTGACTTGCTCAGGTTCACACAGCTAGGAATCTAAGTCCAGATTCGAACCCAGGACCTCCCAGCTCTAGGCCTGACTCTCCATCCACTGAGTCACCCATCTGCCCCCACTGTTCAGCTTTTGAAATCCTTTCCCTGGAGTTCCATGAACAAATGTTTTAAAGCTTAGGTTTGGGGCTAAGGTCTGGATATCTACAAAGGGAAAATAAAAAGATACTTACTGTGAAATGTAGATCAAGTATGGGACAGCTATTTATTTCCTACATACAAAAAATGCTAATGGATACAAAATACAGGGAGCATTGCTAGAACAACTCAGACACAGATCTCGATAACTTAAAAGTACTATTTTCCTCTCCTGGGAGACTTATACTTAAATGTCATCAGAACACTAAGCAGTGTGCAGGAGTTCGATTACATTTCTCTTTGACTGTGCACTGTCCAAAGAATGCTTAGGGCAGGTCTTTTTGGTCCAGGAGAGGGCTCATCTTCTTGCCTTCCTCCAGAGGGCTACAGTAGACTTCTCTCCAGGTTGTCAGTTAGCTTTGACCAAAAAACACTCAAGATCTCTGGACTCCTTGAATTCAAAAGCTCATCTCCGAGGCTGGACACATTCCTCTTGGGATGGATGTTCACGTGAGATTAGGAAAGAATAAGCACAAAGGGGGTAGCCCAAACTCGTCATTAGGCAGGACATTTTGATAGGTTGGGCCAGGTTACCACTTCTGGAGAGACAGAATCCAAAATCAGTACGAAAGAGGATTCTGAGGTTCAGACGCTCCCTTTCAAATAGTCACAGAGTCATCAGCTCTTCCTTCTTAGTGGCCAGGAAGGGGCCACTGACCCCTCAAAGCACAAGCCCTTCAGCTCTAAGGATGACCTCAAAGCACTTAAATGACTGACTATTTAAGTAACCATTTAAGTTGACCTACAAGTAGGGCAGTTATGTGTATGATCCATTATAGGGAGGGTCCCGCTAAAGCGATTCAATGCTCCCTCTATATATGTGTGTATATATATATATATATAAATATATATATATGTATGTATTCTTTTACATATTAAGGAGCATATATGTGTGTATTATTACTATACATATTTCTCTTGTGTATATATAAACATATATGCACACACATATACATAGAACTACTTTTGGGGTTTATCACTTAATTCAAGGGATACAGAGATGAGGAAATCCCCTCATCAGCACTTGCCGGCTTCTTTTCTGCAACCTACTGTCTTAGAGAGTTAGCTAGCGCCCAGAGATGTTGTGGGACTTGTCAGGGTCACACATCAGCGGCACAACTTGAACCAAGGTCCTCCTGAACTTGCGACCAACTCTCAGTTTTATAAGTGGGTAAAAGATTTCTCACAACTTTATTTTTATGACGACTGGATGAATGATATATCCTAAAGTGCTTAAAATGTGTCTGGCATTTCTTCATAGGAACTGACACCTCCTTAGTCTTTTGCCAACTCTCCACCCTTGGAAATTGCCACAGGAACAGAGATCACAATTCTCACATTTCCGACGGTCCCTTCCAGTGATGACATTTTATGATTCCAGGCTTCAATCCTTACAACTGAGGCCATAAATGATAGTTTCCCAGGGGAACATCCCCTCCCTGCCAATAGGCTGGGGCTTTTGGCCTCCTGCCTCTGGACTGGTTGCATAAAGAAAGAAAAGCTATGTAAAGTAGTTCTTTCAATGAAATGAGTTGCTTGTGAAGGCCAAGGAAATTTGGAAGGGGCTCAAGGAAGAGAAGGGTGCCCTCTCCAATAGAGTCCCTGGGCATGGAGAGGGGAGTTTCTGTGCTCTTTTTGTCTCTTCTGTGCTCCACTTTGTTTTTTCAGGGTTCCAGGAGAAGCCGGAGTGGGCAGAACAACCAGCCCACTGAAGCTAAAGGGCAAAGCAAATAATTCCAATTCCGATGATATGTGCATTTCCTTGTGAAGATATAGGCATAGCTGTTTATCTGCATCTATCTCCATCTCCATCTCTGTCTCTATGCCAACCCCATCTCTATCTATTTCAATCTCATAATCTATTATAAATACATTTTATTTGCAGCCACATATAAATAAAAGTATGCATGCATGCATGTGTGTGCTTAAGTATATTGGACCTGCTCCATAAACGATAGCTTTAGAGAATTACACCCAGAGGTTACGTCATTTGCCCAGGACCGTGATGACAATATGTCAGAAATGGGACTTAAACTCAGATCTTCCTGGCTCCAAAGTGACTTCAGATTCTCTGTCTACGTTGCTAGGTTGCCTCTGAATAGAGGTCGCCATGAAGATAGTCCATATCTCTAAAGTTAGATATTATTGGAAAGAAAAATGTATGTATTGCACACATACACACACACACGTATGTTGTGTGTACCTAAGAGGCAGGCTTTTGGGTACAGTGAAAGAGCACTGACTCTCGGCTCAAAATGGTAAAGTTCTGCCTTTGGTGTGCTTGACCATGGCTAAGTCCCTTAACCTATTGTGCCTCAGTTTCCTCATCTATACAATTAGGTGGTTGTACTAGATGGCCTCTGAGGTTTTTCACCCCAGTTCTGGATCTACGATTCTATAAGTACATTTGAAAATCTATAAATATAAAGATTATATCCTATAATGTATAAGGTAATTTATGATTATATATTTTATACATAGAGACATTTTATTCATATTTATTAAAAACATAATATCATCATTGGTACCATTATCACATTTGTGGTCATGATCTTCCTTGTTTTCTTCCATCTATGCATGCTCTGAGGATTTTATAGGATTCGAAAGTTTGGAACTAGAGTGACTTTAGAGGTACTCATAATGTTCTTTTAACTCATTAAAGGTATTTAAAATAACCATGGGGATAACTTTTGTCCCTCAAAATTAAAATGTGCTTCATGTCATTTTAAGTATAATTATAAATATCAAACCTAACCAGCAAAAGTGAATAGCTAGTTGTGCTACAAAATATTTACTTTTCTAATGGCTAATGACAAATTTATTTAAATAATATATTTACTTAAAGTTAAATTGCATATATCACTTTTTCTTTATTAATGCTTATACATAAACTAACCTTAAACATTTTTATTCTTTTTCATTTTATTTTTATTGTCATTTAAAATCCACTTCCATATTGGTAATTGTTATAAGAGCACACTCATATATAACTATACCCCCCAAGTAAAGCCATAATTACACTGATATGAGAGATGACTCTAACAGTCCTTTCTCTGGAGGTGGATAGAATTTCCCATCACAAGTCTTTCAGGGTTGTCCTAGATCAGTGCATTGCTGAGAATAGCCAAGTTGTACAATATAATACTATTACTGTGTACAATGTTCTCCCGGTTCTGCTTATTTCACTCTGCATCAGTTCCTGCAGATTTTCCCAGCTTTTTCTGAAATCCTCCTGCTTATCATTTCTTAAAGCAGAATGATATTCTATCACCAACATGTACTCCAATTGTTCAGCCATTCCCCAATGGACAGACATCCCCTCAATTTCCAAATTTTTGCCACTACAAAACGAGCAGCTATAAATATTTTTGTGCAAGTAGGTCCTTTCCCCCTTTTAATTATCTCTTTGGGATACAGACCCAGTAGTAGTGTTACTAGATCAAAGGGCACCCACAGTTTTATAACCCTTTGGGCATAGATAAACTAACTTTTTAAAGGAAAGAATCTCTTCAGATGTGACTCTCTTCTCTTTCTAAACTGGCAAACACTCATAGAAACTACTGAATAACTGGTGGATTCCAGTGTCGCCAATCAGTTCATTTGAAAATCCTTCTAAAGAGAAAAGTAATTACATTAAGCAAATGATAAGTTCAAATTAGAAAGCAGAGAATAGCTTGATGGGACAAGAAGAGTCAATATAAAGTTTACTTCTGCAAGATGCCTTGTAATGGTTTCAAGATTTGATGTAGTAGACATGTTCAGTAATCAGGATTTTCAAAGAGCCTGTCCTTTGTACTGCAAGATCACAACATTTGTAATATCTTGATCATGTGATCACATAGATGATGAGCTAAGATTATAGAGTAACAGAGGGGAACAAAGGAGCTATTCTGGTGTAGAGTGCAGAACACACATGAAGGTAAGGGCATCCATTGGGAATTGGCTTACACTGAATGGTGAATCCTTATGGCAATTTGGAAACAATTTGATGGCAAGTTGAGAAATTGTAAGGATACATTGCACTTAGAAGTGGACAATAGTCAATGTAATTGCTGCAATGTAATTGTGTATGTGATCATGATGGATTGGAATCATTGCACAAACAAATCTATAATGTTTCAAACATGCTTATTGTCACAAAGAAAAAAATGTAGGTGTAACTTAATCTTCCTGCTTAAGGAGACATTAAAGAATTTTTAGCATGAGCCCTTTGGATCACCATCATGAATCCCCAAGGGATTCAAGAGCCCTTCATTTTACAAGTGAAGAAACTGAGTCATAGAGAGATTAATTGACCTATTCGAAGTCACACAGTTACTAAGTGGCAGAGTCAGGCTTTGTACCCGGATTCTCTTATTCCAAATCTAAGCCTCTTTTCTCAATGCCTCTTTATATTTCCTGCCTTCTAGACCTTGGAAAATAGCATTTAGTAATGATTTGTTTATTGGCAAAGGCCAGGACAAAAGTAAAAACTGGACAAAGGTACAAGAAAAGGTTTTGTTATCAGGGGTTCAGAAGCAGAGACTTTCCAAGTGAAATGGATTCTTAGCTCTTACCTGATGGCCCTTTCATGTGGCTTTGGACAAGACTCAATTTACATTTATTTGTTCCACCCTTGCCTTGATTATTAATTACTATTTGTTAATAATGCTCTGCATTAGATCAACCTTCCTCACCAATGGGGTAGAACTTGAACAGAATCCTTATGAATGGAGACTTCATCAGAAGAAGCAATGTAGGCCTAGTGGATAGAGGAATGGATCTGGAGTCAGGAAAATCTGGGTCCAGATACCCATCTGTCACTTTAAAGCAGTGAAACATTTGATTTTGGCTGGACTAGAGGTCCTTGGATGCTCCTTATAGTCCCAAGTCTGCAATTTTATCTTACCCTCTTTCTAGGAAATTGCAGAAAGCTGGAACTGAAAGAGGCTTGGAGAACTGGGTCCTGGGTACAAAGAAACTTGTTTCCTAATGATAACAACAGATGAGGTTTGCAAAGTACTATATCCATATCTGTGATGTTTTGAAGCCTCACTATAATCCTTTGAGCTTGATACAATACTGATGTTATTATCCCCATTCTTTAGATAAGGAGACTGAGACCAAGAGGTGAAGTAACATCTCTAGAGTTAGAGAACTAAAAACTATCAGAGGCAGGTTTTGAACTCAGATCTCCTGGTTCTAGGACCCTATCCAGTATGCAATAGTGTTGAACTTGGAATCAGAAGGCATATGTTTGAGTCTTAACTTAGTTCCTTATTAACATTCTGAGTTAGGGTCAAATGGGGTGGGGTGCTATTGGACCATGATGCAGACCCACCCCGTCCTTGTCCTGGCTCTGAGGAATATTGGTAAAAATAGTCAAAGTGACTCCATCAGGTATTATCACTGAGCAGAAAATAAATGATGCCAATTCAAGTGAGCAAGCTTTTCTGACTTATTCATGGCATGGAACTGGAATGTGTGCCTCAGTGACTTATTTAGAGTACCAAAAATGTGTCCCCTTGGGTGAGAGGGGACAATGGGCCAGCAGTGGCTGATCTTTGGTTCCAGTAGAGCTGGTCTGCTCCAAACGGGATCAGACTTGTGCTACAGAATATTCAAAGGTTCAGACAATAGGTGGGTGCCAGATCAGCAACATTCCCAAGACTCCACAGTCTCACTATAGCCGATATTTTGATATCACTGAATTATAGCTCAGTAGGTTTCTTCAGCACGGGCTACATCTTTTTTATCATGGGCTACAACCATAGAACATTTTGCAGAGACCCAGAGGACAAATGTGAATTGTTCAAGATGAAACAATATGTGACAGGGCTGAGATTTGAACCCAGGACTCTTTCTATAACACCATGGATCATAGGATCATGGATCTGAGGTAGGAAAGACCTCCAAAGTCATCTAGAATACCAGTTTCCCTGTTCCCCATTTATAGTTACAGAAACTAGGACCCACAGAGTTCAAGAGATTTTCCCAAGGTCACATAGGTAGGTAGTAAATGGCAGAGCTGAGATTTGAACTGGCAACCTTCTCGAACTCCAAATCCAGTCCTCATTTTCATTTCAATCCATTAGTTATCATGTTCTCCTTGAATGACTTTAAAAAAATGATTTTTTAAAATTAAAAACCATAAACCAACCTTTACCTTCCATCTTAGAATTAATATTGTAGATTGGGTCCAAGGCAGATGAGTGGCAAAGGCTAGGCAATGGGTGTTAAGTGACTTGTCTAGAGTGACACATCTATGAGGTGTCTGAGGCCAAATTTGAATCCAAGACCTCCTGGCTCTCAATCCACCTTTGAGAGAAAGGTGAGAAGGAGAAAAAGAATGGGAATTGAGTATTCTTTTTGTTAACTTCCTCATACCTGATACTAGAAATCTTGTATATGTATGGCTAATATTGTAACAACAGCAGCAACAATATTACTACTACTACTAGCACTTTAAGGCTTGCAAGAATTATTTTTTTTGTTATCTCATTTGATCCTCACAGCAACCTTGTGAGATAGGTACTGTTTTACAGATAAGGAAACTGAGGCTTGAGAGATGTTAAAACCCAAGGTCACGCAAGTAGTTAAGGGTCTGAGGCAGGATTCAGATCAGTTATCTTCCTGATTCTACTTCTCATTCTATCCTTTGGCCACTGAGCTGCCCCTCCTGGGGCAAGTAGCAAAATCCAGGATAGGAGCTGGTCTCTTGTAGTTTGCTGTTTCCTAATTATTCTTGCTAACTTGGTGGCAAGCTCTATTTCTTTTATAATGAGAGGTGTCAGCACCCTGTAAATCTGCCACCCTTAGATAAAGCTCCGATTGCCCCCACCCTAATGATATAGTACCCAAAGTGTGTGTAACAGCATCTCTGCTAGAATTTAAGGACTTCCCCTCCGTAGGCTGTGTGTGCCTGAGTGAGGAAACTTGCTTCCTTGACCTTGTGACAAATGAGGGTTTGAGTCTGACTCACCTAATCTTTGACATACTCTTCTGTCTTGACTAAACCATTGCACCTAGTGATCTTGACAACTTATTTATGGGCCTGAGGAACGACGAGAGAGCTCGAATGTCTTCATTAGCTTGCCTGACATTGCTAAACCAATGTTTGGCAAAATGGAGCTCTTCCTTATGGAGATCCATCCATTGCACTACCTAGCAATGATGTCGACATCTTGCAGTCCTTAGCCATAGGCGAGATGACTGGGCTCTGCTCCTGTGCATCGTGGGCCCCCTCAGCTTTCTCTCTTACCAGGCTTACACCTCTGCCAAACTCTGCTTCCATTTAGTAATAAAAATGGACACTTCAAGAGTGCTTTCTTAGCTTGCCAAGGGCTTTGCCACCATGATGCCCTTTGATCGTCACAATCCCACTGGGAGGGAGGCAAGGAAATCATCACTGGCTCTATTTTACAGAGGAGGAAACTGAGTTTTCATCAATGCTAGGTGTTCCGCCCATGATTACCCAGCTTGTAAGTGACAGAGGGAAGATTTGAACTCAAGTTTCTCCTAATTCCAAGTCCAACATTCTCTTTCTGCTTTCCTACACGCCTTCTGGAATAATGTCTGACATTTATGGACAAGTTTAACGTTTGCAAAGGACTTTCCTTATAACAAGCCTGTCAGGTAGTTAATAATATTATACTAGGCAATATTTATAAAGCTTTTAAGATTTGCAAAGCACTTTACATAAATATTTCACTGAACCTGGCAACAATCCTGTGAGCTAAGGGCTATTATTATCCCCTTCTAAAGAGGAGGAGGCTGGGACTTAGAGAGTTGAGGTGCCCAAGTGGCTAGATTAAGATTTGAATTTAGATCCTTCTGACTCCATGTCCAGCTGCTTTCCACTAAGCCCTTCTACTTGTAGCCCTATCTTCCAGATGAGGAAAAGAAAGCTTAGAAAGATGATTTATTTATTGAACAAATGGCAGAAGCAGGACTTGGAGTCAGATCTCCAGGCTACGGGTTTATTGTTCTTTTCAGTAAGACCATAGAATCAGAGTTGGTAGGGCCATCCAGTCCAAATCCTTCCCTTTACAAATAGGAAACCAAGGAGATACATGACTCACCTAAGGTCCCATAGGAAATAAATGCAAAGGTAGAATTGGAACACAGCTCCTCTCCCTTCAGATCCAGTGCTTTCCCTACCATAATACCTTTCTTATGGACGGGATTCATCTTTTATGTCCAGGCATTTCAATATATGTATTTGGAATGCTCTCTCTCCTCATTCTCCCCTTGAAATCCCTACTGCCATTCAAGACTCACCTTAAGTTTCACTTCTTCCACCTTTTCTGACTCTGAGCCCCCACCCCTTATTAGCGATCCTTGCCATCCCCCATGAAAACACTTCGTAAAAAATTGTCGTATATTACATTGACTTCTCTGCGTCTGACTTTCCCTCTTTCCCTCTCACCTCCACAGTGGAATAGAAGCTGCTAAAGGGCAGAGACTATTTTCATTTTTTGCCTTCGTGTTTCTAATGCCCGTTACAGTACACATAGTAAGAGCTGGCACTTAGTAGAGGCTTAATAAATGGTCGTGGAATTATATCGTTTTGAATTTGACTTGACCCCATTAACATGTGTTATGTATAACATATAAACAATATAACGTTCTATATAACACACATGCATTAAACTTCAAGAAATAGAAGTCAAGACAGTTTGGTGTTTTAGGTAAGCTTGTTACTTCAAGACTCCGTCCAAATGAGCTAGAAACTTGTGGCAGGATGTGTAGGGCAGACAGTCAGGGTTGCTTTTCTTCCCTCCTAATCCTGCTCACTGACTTCCAGGCAGACAAGTGGAATTCTTTCCCTTAAAGGATTAAATTCTGTATATACTCAACGCTGGTGCTGTTTTTGATGAAAAGGCTTCAGCAGCATAGCCTGAGCTTCTGAGGCAAGGAAAGACAAATGGACAGCTCAGCTCTTTTCTTACTGATCTCAAGAGCTGAGTCATAGCTGGGATTCAGTGCCAGGCCCAGAAGAATACTCACACAACACTGCAGGGGAATAGCTAGAATGGAATTCAAGGACCAAGCAGATTCAGTCAGAGGCTAAATGGGCAAGATTGTTGACTCTCCATTCACCATCCTGGTGAAGGAGGTTAAATGAGATGCTATCAAACATCCCAAACTGCCTCCTCTAGTCCAGTTTCAATAAGATTATTCTCTCTCTCCTCCCTTCCTCCCTTCCTCCCTCCTTCCCTCCTTTCCTCCCTCCTTCCCTCCTTTCCTCCCTCCTTCCCTCCCTTCCTTCTTTCTTTCTTTCTTTCTTTCTTTCTTTCTTTCTTTCTTTCTTTCTTTCTTTCTTTCTTTCTTTCTTTCTTTCTTTCTTTCTTTCTTTCTTTCTTTCTTTCTTTCTTTCTTTCTTTCTTTCTTTCTTTCTTTCTTTCTTTCTTTCTTTCTTTCTTTCTTTCTTTCTTTCTTTCTTTCTTTCTTTCTTTCTTTCTTTCTTTCTCTCTCTCTCTCTCTCTCTCTCTTTCTTTCTATCTCTCTCTTCCTCTTTTTTATTTCTCTGTCTCTTTTTCCTTCTCTCTCTCTTTCTTTCTCTCTTCATAAGTGCTTATGTGACTGGGTCTATTTTAATGACTCAGATGCTCTCTTGTATTATAACACTGGTACCTCGATCCAGTTAGTGGTGAGTATAATTTCTCCAGCTTGATTTGAAATGCAGGAATTACCAGGTTCAGCAAGCGACTTGTGGTTGGGATTCCTGATCTGGGAGCTTAAACATGGGAGAACGTCAATAAACATGACATGTGGAGATTTTGACTAGCTCATCTCAGCAGCATCTCTTTAAGAAGGACACATGGGTTTTGCTTAGTTGCCAAGAAGTCTTATTCCATCAGTTGCCTTTAATTCCGAGGCTTGCTCACTGCCCTTCATCTCGGCAGAGCCCTCCCTGATGTTTCTAGTCAAGAATCCAGACCGTAGATGGTTTGTGATGTCACATGATTTATTTCTCTTCTGTGGGGAGCACAGCTGCCAATGTCTGTTCAGTGTCGGCAGAAGATGCCTCCACAGGGTAGAGAAAGCCAGCATCCTTGGAGAAGGGAGGGGCTGGTAGAGGGCCACATTCCCATGGCTCTTCAGAGGAACAAAGATGGGCCAGTTATGTCCCCTGTTCTGCCTGATTGCTGTCCTGAAACAAGACTTGTGTACATCTGGGGAAGCAAGAAATGAGATGGCAGATGCCGCAGAACCCTGGGAATGGGCTGAGAACTTGGTCATGATTACAAGTATCTTAGCTATCCTTGTGAAAAAGAATATTAAAATACGTATGAGTTATTGAGAAGCTTTCATATCATTTACATGGTGGATTTGCATGTGGGGGCTTTTTCTTTTAAAAAGAAGAGACTAATGAACTTGTGTTCTTGTCTCTCCTCATCCTCCCACCCTGCAATTGTTTGGGGTGTATTTTGTATAGATTTTGTTCTTGTTTCTAGGTCTACCTGCTGTTTCTCTCCAGTGGAATGTTGAATCTATAAAGGCAACTCCATCATGATTTCCAGTGCTCCATGTCTTGGGTGATGCCTTTTATACTAATTATGAGTTCAGATGACTCAGAGAGAAAAGCGAATACAGGAGACAGGTCCATCTCTCTTTCCCTCCTACCCTCTTTGTCTCTTGTCTCTCTGTCTTTCTCTGTCTTTCTCTCTCCCTTCTTCTTTCCTCCCTCCCCTCCATTAAAAATAAGCCAGCAGGGGGCAGCTGGGTAGCTCAGTGGATGGAGAGCCAGGCCTAGAGACCGGAGGTCCTAGGTTCAAATTTGGCCTCAGATACTTCCCAGCTGTGTGACCCTGGGCAAGTCACTTGACCCCCATTGCCTAGCCCTTACCACTCTTCTGCCTTGGAGCCAGTATTGACTCCAAGACAGAAGGTGAGGGTTTAAAAAATAATAATAAGCCAGCAGACACAGTCAGTCCAAGGATCATAAGTTCTTTTAGGGCAGGGGCTGCTTGTTTTCATTTATAAGGTTTTCCCAGCACTCAGCCCAGTGCCTGGTCCAGAGTAGGTGCTTGATAAATGTTTCCTGACTGACAGTCCGCTCTGTGTCTCTATTTGTCTGAGGTGTGTTTCTGATCCCTATTGGATGAAGTGTCTACAACAAACAGGTGGAGTAGCATTCCTTTGAAGGCACATGGCTGAGAGAAGCCCCCAGCCCACTTCCCCGTCCCTTCCTCTGAAGAGGTCTTCTCACAGGCGCCGCATGCCTTCAAACTATTCATTTCTTTCATAACTTCGTTTTGTGAAGCCCTTCAGAGGCACATCCAATTTTCATTCTTCCAATCATTTTGGAGGTGGTGCTGTGGATAGCACACTGGGCCTGGGGTCCGAAAGAGCTGAGCTCAAATCTGGCCTTAGACCCTTACTAGCTATGTAACCCACAAACCAGTCTGTCTGCCTCAGTTTCCTCAACTGCAAAATGCTCTTCTTAGGAGTACTTATCTCACAGGGCACTTATGAAGAAATATTTGGGGGTAATAAATAATTTAAGGTAATAATAAAAAAACGAGGTAATATCTGCAAAGAGCTTAGCAAAATGCCTGGCACATAGTAAGTACTTAATGAATGCTTGTTTTCTTTCCCCTTCCTTTAGATCAAATCAGAAAAAGATCTTTGTACTTGGTAAGGGAATTATGAGTATTAATATTGTTCCTTTTTTTAAAAACCCTCACCTTCCATCTTAGAATCAATATTATGTATTGATGCCAAGGCAGAAGAGTGGTAAGGGCTAGGCAATGGGGGTTAAGTGACTTGTCTAAGGTCAAACAGCTAGGAAGAATCTGAGGCCAAATTTGAACTCAGGACCTCCTGTCTCTAGGTCTGGCTCTCAATCCACTGAGCCACCTCACTGCCCCATAACCAACACTTCTTGAAGGAATATTCTACAACATAAGCCTTCAGCTAACCATCAACAAGTCAGTATTTTTCTCCCCAAGTTTAGAAACGGTGACTTTCTAGACAATAAACATTTATATGTCATCAGAGGAATAAGAATGTTGCATGGGGCACCAAAATTGTGGAGGTAAGAAAGAAAAGAAAATCTGCCTCCAAAATAATCATGATCCAGCAGATCAGTAAATATGACCCAGCAGAACTCTGGGACAGGGGAGGAAAGAGGGGAGGCAACATGAATCATGTAACCACGGAGAGAGAATGAAAAAGAATTCTAAATAGGATGTGGGACATTTTGCCTACAGGATAAGTTCTATGAGTAAGAAGTGGGCAGGTGTGGAGAGGGATAGGCTCTAGACTCAGATCGCAAATTGAAGCATAGTTTTTGCTTTTTTTCTTGCTTTCCCCCAACATATCACTGTTGTAGAATTATGTTTCGTTCATTGACTTCATGTGTATGAAGGGTATCGTATTTCTTGCCTTCTCAATGGGTGGGGAGAATGTGGAGGGAGTGGAGAGGATTTGGAACGAAACCATTTTTAGTTAAAAAAAGGAGAATATTAGAGGCAGCTAGGTAGCACAGTGGATAAAGTGCCTGGAGTCAGGAGGACCTGGGTTCAAATGTGACCTCAGACACTTCTTAGCTGTGTGACTCTGGGTAAGTCACTTAACCTTATTTGCCAAGTCCTTGTCCTCCTGTCTTGGAATTGTTACTAAGACAGAAAATAGGGTTTAAAAACCCCATTGTGGGTTGTAATTGATGAAACCCCAAGTCTAGGTAGCAAAGAGAATCAGACAGTCTCCTTTTCATGTCTGCTTCTGATTCCAGTCATATGAGAAGGAAGCCCAGTGGTTGGTGTGGTAACTAGAAGTTCACAGGTACAAGAAAACAATGGAGTTTGTTCTTGGGATGAACTAAAAATCAACAACTCCCCAGGAGATGGACTCATGATCCTAGTGTTAGGAGAGAAAAAGAAAAACAAAATAGAAAGAGAAACTTCTCCAATTGGAGAAAGCATTTACAAAATCAAATAAAATAATCCCTGCCTTCAAGAAGCATACATTCTTCGGGGGTGGGGGGAAGGATAAGGAAATACAAACATATCCAAAAGAACTCATTTCTTTAAGTAATACTTTCAAAGTAATGCGTTTCACATGGGAGAGAACTGGGTGATTAGGAAAGGAATTGTGGAGGAGATTAAAGAAAAGGATTTGAGAAGAGAAATTCAAATGAGGCTCTCCATCTGACAGTCCAATTATTGAATCCTGCTGGTTAAAGATCTTTGATGTAGTAAACAGGTGAGATCTGTGCCCTGCAGCCTGGGTGGAACAAAGATCAGTTTCATAAAAATGCTGGTTTTATATGGAAGGGCTACAGCTGCTCTCCTCCTTAGCCCAGAGAGTTGCAAGGCTATTTTTAGTGCATTAACACAAAATAAATTACAGGGTTAATCAGTCATTACTTTTTCTCTTGCATACTCTGGGAAAGTCAAGGGAATGGCGCTGAGTCTGTTTCATTCAATGTCAGGCAGTGAAATTAGCAATGGTGTACTCTTCATTTAATTTACAACCACATGAAAGAGCTAACAAAGGTTTCGCAGAGTGGAATGGTTAAAGGAGGCAGGAACCCTTGCAAGGTCACCCTATTCCTGAGGCTTTGGAAAGGAGAGTGTATACCCAAAGAGCATGGCAATTGATCAATCAGCAAGCATTTAGTAAACACCTACTAATTACCAGGCTCTGTGCTAGGAGCTAAGGATACAAAGGAAATAATGAAAGGGTCCATGAAGCTTTAGGTGGAGTCAGGGGAGGGGGAGAGGCTATAAAATATATATCCAAGACATCTACAAAGTGATTTCAGGGAGGCACCAGGAGCTCGCTGGAGGGAGATCAAGGGAGGTCTCAGAGATGATGATCCTTAAAGGGACCTTTGATGAAAGCAAGACAGCATTGCAGAAATGGGGTAGCAGTTTGGGTAAAGACATGGAAGCTGGAGATGGGATATTATAAATAGAGATGGGTTGGAATCTGTTCAGACTCCAGAGAGACGATTGTTAAATTCTCAGTGGGAGTATTTGCATATCAGATATCTGAAAATGCTGCAAATCATGGCTTGATTGATTTGTTTTGATGATTATCTTGACACAAAAAAGTGATGGCGAAATTGTTAATAATGCAGATTCAATGCGAAAATGGGCCGGGAGTCCATTTTTCTTTTAGAGAGCTGATTGCTAAGCATTTACCAGCAAACCACTGGTTATAAACCAGAAAAAGCAAGTTGGGTGTCTGACTGGAATGCTGAGAGTGGAAGGGAGTGACATGCAATGTATAACCCTTTAAAGGCAGACTGAAACTAGAATGTGGAGAGATTACAATGCCAAGCAGAGGCATTCTGTATGTTATTCTAGAGACAATAGGAAATGACTAGACCAGGGGAATGATACGTCCAGCCTTAAGCTTTATGGGTGTCATTTTGGCCACCAGGTGAACAGAGGAATAGAAGGGAGCTGAGAGAGACTCAGTGTAGGTGGAACAATTAGGAAGCGATTGAAGCAGTCCAATGGAGAGGGGATACACTACAGAAGCAGCTATGTCAGTGGAGAAAAGGGACAGACGTGAGACACTGATTAACGCTGACATGACAACAAATCAGCAACTGATTGGTTATAGCATGAAGGAGAGAGAAGAATCTAGGATGACTGGAAGGAGGAGGAGGAGGAGGCTGGTGCTTTTAACACAAGTTAGGAAGAGGGATGATCTTTTCATTTACATCATTGCAGTGATTTTGCATTTTGTTGTTTTGATTTGACTTCATTTTGCATCCATTCCTATCCGTCTTTATCATGCTTAACTGAATTCTTCCTCTCCATCCTTTCTTATTGCCCACAATTCTACCACATAGACCAGCCCCAACTCAATTAGCAGCCACAGAAAGAAGAGCTCCCAAGGAAGGGCTCCGGCATCTCTGAGTCCTTGTTTCCTCTCTTGGACTCCATCAGGGGCACATTCTCAGTAGTGCCATTGCTGAAATACATTTCTTTTGCATTGGATGCTAGTAGCTGGCAGATAATTCACAGGACTCAAATTGCTGGCGTATTGTTAGTGCTGTAGCCCATTATTTCTCCACCATTGCCTCTGGAGAGGAGGAAGAAGAATATAAAAGATTTAAAGTGTGAAACTGATCTAAATGAGCAGTGGCAGGAAAATTTGTTAACAAAAGTTTAGAAAAAGAAGCTGGAATCCTTCCCCCTCCCCTAAATCAAGAGCCTGTTGTGGAGCTTTTAAAAAGTGGGTTTTATTGTAAATGTGTGTGAATCACATCTCCATTCAATTTTTATGTCCTAAAATGATGCATCTCCTCCTGCTAATAGCAATAATCCCTATGGAGAGTAATGCTCTTGTTATTGTCATAATAGATCTCTATTTGGTCGTTTAACAGCTTGAAGGTGCACTTTTTCGACACTTTAGTGGTAATTAATCTTGTAATATTTCTGCAGTGACTCATGCAAAGCTGCATCCAGATAAGAGCCCATCATTGCCAGTGATGCATCGGAAAGACCTCTACCTTTGGGACCTTTTACATTTTTAAATGGGAGATTCCCAATGCCAAATCTGCAGAGTCATCTTTCTTTGGAGCCACTCCTTGCTTATGGCAGTACAGGGTAGAGAAAGATACCCAGCAAGAGGTCAGGCCACCAATCTCACTGAAAACGCCAGGCCAAAGGGTTGGGCAGAGGTGGTTTCCCTAACGGATGCCATCATTTAAATGGCATGGTCCTAAGTCCTAATTACATTGCAGGACCCCATTGTCTGGCTGAAATGATGACGGTGCACCTTCCTTTGTATAACACAAGCAGAGTGAAAATAAATATTCCCTCAGTTGCTCTGCACTGGAGCCTGTTGGCATGGCAATTTAATGCACCATTTTACATTAATGTCACATTTTTCATCAGAGGCTTTTAATTTACTTTCTACATATATTTCCTGTAATGGCTCCATTCATCCCTCTTTGAAAGGGGAACTAGGGCACTGGCTCTGAAGTGGTGCCCCAAGGTCACTGTGATAGAACTAGTGCATGGGGCTGGAGATGGTAGTTGTAGAGAATGAAAACTCTTGGTTGGGGCCATCAGTTATATGTGAGATAAAAGAAGGGATTCAAACTAGCTATATACATAAAATTAAAAGGTTTAATTAGCAAAAGGGAGAACAGAAGGGCAAATAACACTTCTAACCCACACAGATATTTAAAACCCTAAAACTTTCTATAATTATTCTAAACTAACTAATCTGAGTATTCATTAAAGTTAGAGAGGGATTGGTACAGGCAAGGACAAAAGGGTCCAAAGAGTCTCACGACACAGGAGTCCTCTTTGATTCAAACAGCAGTCCCAGAAAGATGTCACCAACAACAGCTGAAATCCACTTCTCTGTAGCAGCAGCAGGAGGAACAGGAGGAACAGGCAGAAATATCAAGAAAGCCAAAGAAGAGGGATCCACTGGTTCTCTGGGTCCACCCCATAAAATATCAGCCAGATACTCTGTGGGTTCTCCTAACTGCTGGAGAAAAGCTGTCTCTCCCTCCTCCAGGGTCCACTAACTGTTGCTGAATGTTGGTTTGCAGCATCTTTTGCATTCAGCTTGCTCTGATTAAATCCTTTACTACGGACCCAACTAGAGATTCAATTGAGCCTCATACCTTGCTTTAAATAGGTGCTTAGTAGATATTTGTTAAATTACAGGAGCCTGCTTCTATGAAAGGCAACATGGCATCATGGGTAAACAGAGTTGTGGGGGGAGTTGGAGTCCAGAAGACCTGAGTTCAGCTCTTGTTTCTAATGCATATTATTTGTGTGACCATGGATAAAATCAAACTTTCAATTATTGTGGTTTGACTGTATTTGACTCTTTGGGAACCCCATGGATGATAGTATCCTTGGGGTTTTCTCGGCAAAGATACCAGAGTGGTTTGTCACTTCTCCAGCTCATTTTACAGAGGAAGAAACTGAGGCAAGCAGAGGTGAAATGACTTGCCTAGAGTCACACAGCTAGCACGTGCCTGAGACTGGATTTGAAAATCAGGTCTAGTGCTCTATTCAGTGAACTATCTAGTTGCCCCTAAACTTTCAGAGAAAAGAGAACAAATGTTGACTAAATGCCTACTTTATGCCAGATGTTATGCTAACAGCTTTATGAATATGATCTCATTTAATAATAATGTTGACTGAAAATGACAAGTGAGTTACTAATTTGCATCAGTGGAGAGAGCTTTTGTACTAGCCTGGAGTTCATTTCATCAAGGAAATTCCAGGACCAGAGAAGTTTTGCCCCTTTCAAACTTCCCCACCATGCCTTCTGCTCAGTGGCCCTATGCTGGATTCTGGGAAGAGTCAGAGCCCCAGATGAGGCCGTCCTGCCCTCAA
The DNA here is from genome assembly GCF_027887165.1 of Monodelphis domestica. NCBI lineage: Eukaryota > Metazoa > Chordata > Mammalia > Didelphimorphia > Didelphidae > Monodelphis > Monodelphis domestica. The sequence goes on from NC_077231.1 coordinate 310,262,570, forward strand.
GGAGCTGATGTTCTCTTAACTTGTGAGGAGGTATGATGATATCCTCAGAGCCTCTGGAGTATTTCAGAAAACATACGTCTAGATTGGTCATTGTCATAAGAGAATACACACATAAAACCAAACCCCAAAATAAAACCTTAAATGAGAAAGATCATATAATTTGATCTGCATCTGACTCCTATAGTTCTTTCTCTGGAGGTGGAGAGCATTCTTTGTCGTAAGTCCATCAGAATTGTTTCAGAACATTGTATTGATGGGAGTAGTTAAGTCTCTCACAGATGATCATCATACACTATCACTGTTACTGTGTATAAAGTTCTCCTGGTTCTGCGTATTTCACCCTGCATCAGTTCCCCCGGATCGTTGCAGCTTTTTCTGATCTTTCACATTAGTTCATTTAAGGTTTTATTTTGGAGTTTGGTTTTGTATGTGTATTCTCTTATGACAATGACCAACATGGAAGTATGTTTTGCATGATAATGCACGTATTGTTTGGGGGGGGAGGAAAAGAGGGAGGGAGACAATTGGGTTCTCATAATTTCAGAAAATGCATGTTGAAAATTGTTATTACATGTAATTGGGAAAATAAAAGATCTTTGAATTAAAAAAATAAAAATTTGGATCTATGATTTCATCAAGGTAGGAAATTAATGGTGAAGAAATTCCCTTCAACGATGAAGGTCAGTAAAGACAGCTTACAGCTTTAGAGAGGATCAGTGACTTCCTTGTGTGTGTCAGGGGTCAGACTCATACTTATTTCTTCCTGATTCCAAGCAGGATCTCTATCTATTTCATGCCACACTGGCTCTCTAGAAATCAGAGTGACCCATTATATTCTAGAAACAGCAACTTTTACAGTCTAGAAACTGGTGATCGTTATGGGGCTGTTGGCAGAACTCTGGGTGACTTGGCTCTTCCTAAGTTGTTCTTCAGAGCTTTGTACTTAAAATACTCACCCCAAATTTCAACTGGGACTGACCTGGCTCCTCAAATTTTTTGACTACCAGAGAAGTCTCTGCTTAGGGAGCTAGTCTTGGAGACAGGAAGAGATCTGTGTTCCAACCCTCCTTCTGCCACGACTCCCATGTTCCACTTAAATTCGTTGTCTCCCAGTTGCCAAGTAAAGGGCCTGGATCCACTGGCCTCTACGTTCTAGCTCTGTGATCCTACAAGCCATGATTTTTCCATACAGTCTCAGCCCTGCCTAGTTTAAAGAAAGCTAATGAGCATAAATCAAAGGTCAGTTTTCGGGATTTACAGGCTAACTACTGCCCCCTCTCTCACTAAGTGTAAATTTGCTTGCAGCCGGATCCTGAACTCCCGAAGGGCTCCTGCACAACTCTTTGGTGTTGGAGAATTTCCTCCATTTGGGGAAATGCTTGGGAATGGAATGGGCTCCAAAGAAAGTCAGGGAATGAATGAAGTGCTTTCCTGCTAGCACTTTGTGTATTCTCTCTTTACATATTTGCATATACAATATGTACATCTATACAATACTATGTCATATTCCCCAGAGAATTGCTCCAGGCTGCCAAGGGAGGTTTCAAATTTATCTTTATACCCTTGGAGGCCCAACCTGGCATAGAGGGTAGAGAACTGACTCAGCTATCAAAAAGAGCTGGGTTCAGGTTCTGCCCTTGGCATATTGACTGAGTGCCTCTGTTGTTGTTTAGTTCATTAGTTGTGCCCCATTCTTCGTGAGCCCATTTGCGGTTTCTTTGGCAAAGATTTGGAAGGAGTTTGCTATTTCCTTCTCCAGCTCATTTTACAAATGAAGGAACTGAGGCAAACAGGTTTAAGTGTCTTTCTGAGGGTTACACAGCTAGTCAGTGTTTGAGGGTAGATTCAAACTCAGGGAGATGAATCTTCCTGGCTCTAGACCTGGTATTCTAACCATTGTGCCAGCTAGCTACTTTTGAGTGACTCTGGGCAAGTCATTTAACACCAGTGCCCAGGCCTATTCTTTAAGACAATGAATTGCCCAGCAGTTGCCAGAAGGAGTTCTATCTCCTCACTGAGGAAATTGTTAAAAATCAAATAAAAAACCATCATTGATGTAAAAGGAATCCATAGTGCCTGGCACAGCGAAAGTGCTTAATAATAGTGAATTGAATAATTCCTTTTCAAAACTCCCTTCTGAAAAAGTTCCTCAGAAAAGCAAAATAGAGTTTTCCTTTCTCCAGCCCTTGTGGATCACAGATATACTATTTTGGTCAATCAAACGACACATAAAACTACTTGGTGGCTGTTCAGTGCAGCTGGATACATAGCCTAATAAATAATTTAATTGCTTATTCCACTCTGGGGGACATTTAAAACTCTTTAAATGTGCCTGGGAAGCAGGAACTTCCAAGTGATTCTGTAGATAAAAATCGATCTCCTCAATGGCCCGCCATTTCAGGTAAAAGGTAACTCCACCAAGTGGTCCACCGGCCAAGTCCCTGTCTGATCTCCTCACTCAACTTGGGCATCTCCACTTCCCACTCCTTGAACTCTCTCTAACCCCTCTCAATATTCCCCGAGTTGGGACATACCTGGGAGCGACCACATTTGAGGTGGAATGTAATTGCTACAAAATGTACAATTCCCACTAATGATAATGCAGAGCAGTTAGGACCTACTTCAGGAACATTAACCAATTAATTCCCCCAGCACCCCAGGGAGGAAGTAAGTATGATTAGGCCTTTGTTCCCGGGGAGAAAATGTACAAAAACAGAAGCTAGATGACTTTACTGGTACATCAGCCCTAACTAGTTCCTGAGCTCAGATTAAAACTCAGAAGTTTTATGTTCTCCTCCTGCAGTCAGATCATTGAGGAGGTTACTTGGGTGATAGAAGCTCATTTAGCGAGAGGCATACGTGCTTAGGCCATATGTCTTCCATCCATCCATCTTAGATCATTATTCTGAAGTGTTTGTATCAAAATTCCTTAACACACCAAATGGAAATTCGCTGCCTTTAGCCAAGTGCTATGAAATGCTGGAGATTTCTGGGTCTACTTTTCCTCCACTGGAAGCTTTGGGTCATAAATGAGAACTCTTGAACATTAAGAGTCACCAGGGTCAGTGAAATGAGTGGATGGTATAATCAGGGATCAGGACAGCAAATTTTGAGTCCCCGTTGCTTCCTTCTTAGTTCTTTAGCCAGAGTTACATTTCTTGAAAAAGAGAGGATTTTCACTCAAGCCAGCTATTAGCGGGAATTTTACACTCTGAAATGCCTCTATAGACCCCAAGTATGGTCTAATGGGAAAAGCATAAGATTTGGAGTCAGAAGACCTGAGTTCGCGCCTTAGTTCTGTTTGATCTTGGGCAAGTTACCTCCTCTTTATGGGTTTCAGTTTTCTCACCTGTAAAAGAAGGGGGTTCATCCTCTGATGTCCATTCTAGCTCTAAATCTAGGATATTCTAATAGTGGAGAACAGCTTTGTCTACTTGATTTTATCTCTTAAAACTTTTTTCCACCCCACCAAGTTAGCAAGTATTAAATTGCCTTCCCTTCTATCCCCTCCTAGAAAGAAAAACAAAAAACCTCATCACAAATATGCATAGTCAAGTAAAAAAAATCTGTTGGATGTGTTCAAAAATGTATGTGTCATTCTGCAGCTTGAGTCCGTTGCCTGAATGTCAGAAGTATCTGGGATCATGAATGGTCACTACATTGAGAAGAGTTCTCAAGCCTTTCAGAGTTGTCTGTCTTCGGTATTGTTGTCATTGAATAAATTGTTTTCTTGGTTCTTCTCACTTCACTCTGCATCAGTTATTGTTTAAGTCTTCATAGATTCTCTTTCACCATTTCTTATAGCATAATAGTTTCACCTTAAATTTAGGTACATAATTTGCACATCCATTCTCCAGCTGATAGATATTACCTCGGTTTCTAGTTCTTTGCCACCACAAAAAGAGCCGCTATTAATATTTTTGTACGTGAGTCATTTTCTTCTTTCTTTCATCTCTTCAGAGTATAGGCTAATAGTGGTATCACCAATCAAAGGGAATGCACTTTAGTAACTCTTTGGTTCCATAATTCCAAATTGCTTTCCAGCATGTTTGGAATACTTCCCAACTCCACCAGTGGCGTTTTCTCGTGGCTTCTTTAACACTTGTCGTTTTCCTTTGTCTCAACTTTGTCCGTCTGATGGGTCTGAGTCGGAACCTCATGGTGGTTTTAATTTTGACTTCTCTAATCACAGATGATTTAGAGCATTTTTCTGTGGTTGCTAATCACTTGCCCTTATTTTTCTAAGTGCTGTTTCATAAGATGTGGTCAAGACAGCCCTCTGGCTGACAGAAAAGCCCTTCCAAGCTTCTGGGAGTTTAGATGTCCTCTCAAAATAGCACCACCAACAGCAGCTCAGTCTCTTATTGACCTGATTCAGCAACTTGACAAATTATTTAGGTCATTTAGATGCCCGGGGACATCATTTTTGCATAAATCCTGGAACCCGTCTGGAGTGTGGTCAAATAAAGCTGCCTTGCCCTCTGAGGACTTCTGAAACTTGACTCAGAAAACTCCCCACATTCGTCCCCAACAATAGTCTTGACACTAATTATTTTGAACATTATTTTGTACCTGGCTTTAGAACGGAAGAAGTGTTTTACTTTCATCATCAATCAATCAACAAATATTTATCAAGGGCCAAGCACTGTCCTAGGTGCTGGGAATACAGAAACAGAGTGGGACAGTTGTTGCCTTTGCCCTTAAGTCTCAGAACAACCCCAGGAAGGAAGGGCTACAAGTATTATTTTCCTTATTTTACAAAAAGGAGATGGAAGCTCAGAAATCCAGCCATCCAGCAAGTCAACGTAAGAGATGGGATTTATAGGTAAAGGAGGGTTGAGAGCAACAACATTCCCCTCGACCACCAGCCCTGCTTCTAGCTCAGTCCTCAAGTCATTGTTGGGGGAGATGGCTTCTGGGAGAAGCAGCTAGCTGTCTTCACCAGCTGCCAACCAATCCGTGACAGACAAATCAGCTTAGCTCAAGATAGAGGGCACTATGTGCCTAATAAATTAAACCACCACCATTGCCACCATCTTCCCTCAGACCCTAATGGAGACAGTCTAGGACCTTACACCTGGAAGCCAATATTTCCAGCCTGGAGTCCACAGCCATTTTCTTGAGAACCAACCCTTGAGATGGCCTGGCAACTGCTCCTGCAGATGATACAGCCATGTCTTTTGAACACCCCCTCACCGCCCCCCCCCAATCCTTGGCCCTATTAAATGGTCCAGTATTAGAAATGGATAGGATTTTATTAATGAAAATGACATTAAAGAAACATGACTACTTGCTTTGCTGTTACCCCCTAAGGACCATGGGACCTTCCCCTCTGACTTTCAGTTGAAGTGTCCCATAGTTTGTCTCCCAATTAGAGTGAGCTCCTAGAGAGTGGTGAATGGCTGACTTCTCTGTATTACCAGTGCTTAGCATAGCACTTTACATATGTGTTGTTGTTCAGTTGTGGCTGACCCTTTGTGACCCCATTTGGGACTTTCTTGGCAAAGACATTGGCGTAGTTTGCCATTTCCTTCTCTAGCTCATTTTATAGATGAGGAAACTGAGGCCAAAAGGATTAAGTGACTTATCCAAAGCCACACAGTTGTAAGTGTCTGAGGCCAGATTTGAACTCAGGAAGATGAGTCTTTCTGGCTCCAGACCTGGCACTCTTATCTATTGTGCCACCTGGCTGCCCTGATTTGCATGTAATTAGTGCTTAATAAGTGTTTTTTCATTCATTCATTCAAACCCAGGTATTCTTGGCTCCAAATAAAGCATTCTATCTGCTATACTACACTGCCTCTTCAGGCCAGAGCTGCATTCCACAGAAATGAGATACATTTTTTTTTAATGCTTTCTAATAAATGCTTGTTGATTGTTTGAAACACAAAACACATAGAGGAAAACTTTTTGATTTCATGTTAAAAGCAATGTAAAGTTGATTTCTTTTCCCATTTATTATTCTGGAATGTGACTTCTGACCAACAAGCCTAGCAGAGGCAAAATTTGAACCCACATCTTTGGACTCCCAGACCAACCCTCTGTCTATTACACAGAATTCTCTTCTTCAGCTAATGTACAGCTAGAAAGATACTTCAGTTCACTAAGTACGAGGGTTCTAGAGTTACATATTGTCTTTGAAATGATGGTCTTTGTTTAAGAAGGATAAGAGGGATAGTGGGAACCAGTGATACAATGATTTGAGAACCAGCCCTGCATTAGGGATTTCTTATAAGGGCTAGAACAAGATGCTTCTGAATTGGTGGTAATAACCTGAATTGCCAATGGTTTGCATAAATGATTGATGCTTACCAAAGTTAGGAAGGAAGGAAGAAAGGAAGGAAAGAAGGAAGGAAGGAAGGGAGGAAAGAAGAAAGGAAGGAAGGAAGAAAGGAAGGAAAAGGAAGGAAGGAAAAAAGGAAGGAAAGAAAGAAGGAAGGAAGGAAGGAAAGAAAGAAGGAAGGAAAGAAAGGAAGGAAAGATGGAAGGAAAGAAAGAAGGAAGAAAAGAAAGAAGGAAGGAAGGAAACAAAGAAGGAAGGAAGAAGGAAGGAAAGAAGGAAGTAAGGAAGGAAAGAAGGAAGGAAAGAAAGGAAGGAAAGAAAGAAGGAAGGAAAGAAAGAAGGAAGGAAGGAAAGATGGAAGGAAAGAAAGAAGGAAGAAAAGAAAGAAGGAAGGAAGGAAACAAAGAAGGAAGGAAGAAGGAAGGAAAGAAGGAAGTAAGGAAGGAAAGAAGGAAGGAAAGAAAGAAGGAAGGAAAGAAAGAAGGAAGGAAGAAGGAAGGAAGAAGGAAGGAAGGAAGGAAGGAAAAGGAAGGAAGGAAAAAAGGAAGGAAGGAAGGAAAGAAAGAAGGAAGGAAAGAAAGAAGGAAGGAAGGAAACAAAGAAGGAAGGAAGAAGGAAGGAAGGAAAGAAGGAAAGAAAGAAAGAAGGAAGGAAAGAAAGAAGGAAGGAAAGAAAGAAGGAAGGAAGGAAAGAAAGAAGGAAAAAAAGAAAGAAGGAAAAAAAGAAAGAAGGAAGGAAGGAAACAAAGAAGGAAGGAAGAAGGAAGGAAAGAAGGAAGTAAGGAAGGAAAGAAAGAAGGAAGGAAAGAAAGAAGGAAGGAAAGAAAGAAGGAAGGAAAGAAAGAAGGAAGGAAGGAAGGAAGGAAGGAAGGAAGGAAGGAAGGAAGGAAGGAAGGAAGGAAGGAAGAAAGGAAGGAAGGAAGAAAGGAAAGATGGAAGGAAGGAAGGAAGGAAGGAAGGAAGGAAGGGGAGAGGAGCAAAGAGGGAGAAGGGAAAGAGAGAAATAGAGAATACGCAAAAGCAGAAGAGATACTTAGCATGACCTCCTCTACTCCTTGGTCCAAAGTATTGAAACTCTTGCCAAATGAAAGCAAAAGGAATCTGAGAAATTACTTGATGGACAAAAAATGGGTGTATTGACTCACACAGAAGCAGCACTCGAATGATCTTTGAGCTGCTGTCTAACTTCCTCTGTTAAGTAAATTACGAGTTGGGCAAACAATACATTGTTGTATGGTGCCAACTGGAATCAAAAGCCAGAGGAACAGAGCAAAGCCTTTCATCCTTCTAGCAGCTCCTGCAAATGAGTCCAATATTTTCACTATTCACAGAAAAGAAAACTAAGAGCTAAATAAACCAAACTCAATGGCGTCACAGAGAGAAGATACGAGGCAGACTGGAAGATGAGAAGACCCAGCTTTAAGTCCTGCTTGGATCATCTCTTTGGCCTTGAAAGGGATCAGAAGGCTCATATTGTCTCATCTGTAAAATGGGGTTAATAATAGAACCTCCCTTCCAGGGTGCTTGTGAGGATCAGATGAGACAACATAGGTAAAGCCCTTTACCCAAAGGGGAGATGTTGGCTAGTATTTTGTTCATCTACCTTTTAAACCATGTGCCCCAGCACTATTTTTTTTAGAACAAAAGGCAAAGCTAGGTAAGAAGCATTTATTAGGACACATTTACTGTACACCAGACACTGTGCTAAGAACAGGGAATACAAATACTGGGAAAGACAACTGACAGTCTCTGCCAAGTTTACGTCCTAATGAGGAGTGACAACACATCAAAGGAACTGAAAAGGATGGACGAGGGGAGGAGAAGGAGAGGCACTTATGTGATAAAGTATATCAGTGGGAGGAGAATGAAGCTGCCCTAGGATTAAAAAAGTTCTTATTGAAGCCTTATGTTGTATATATCCATCACCATAGTTACCCCCAACATCCCGTGCCCTCCCTATTCCAGAGGGCCATCCCATTGAATAAAGAGTCATGAGATTAAAAAAACAAGAGGGAAAATCATCATAACATCATAATAAGTTCATCCACAAAGTCTGAAGAAATGTGGAAGGTGCAGTACTTGTGCACCTGTCATGTCTGCCAGGGGGAAGCACTTCCCAGATATCCTCTTTTAAGACTTGTTTGTTGCTTATTATTTCGCAACATTTGCTTTTGACTTTATTGTCCATTTGTGCTGTTTTAGTTACTATGTCTCTTTTTTTTTTGGCTCTATTCACTTCTCTTTGTATCAGTTCATCTGGATCTTTCTGTCCTTTGTATTCATCCTGTTCATTGTTTCTTCCAGCACAGGGGAAATATTCCATTACATATGTGTATCACAATTCTCTGTAGCCAATCAATGAGTAGGTAGTTTGTTTCCAGTTCTTTGCTAGCACAAAATGTAGGGCCTTTCTTCTTACCAATAAATAGCTTCCATGGGGTATATGCCCAGTAATGGAACCCAAGGGTCATAGAGCTCGGACACGTTAGTAATTTTGTTTGCCTAATTCCAAATTGCTTTTCAAAATGGCTGTATCAGTTCCCAGCTCCACTAACAAGGGTGTCATACACTTATCTTCCTACAACTCCTCTGATGTGAACCAGGACCATCTTTTGTGATTTTTGCCAATTTGCAGGGCAGAGAGTGAATCCTTAGGATTCTTTGGTTTTTTATTTATTTTATTACTATTGATTTGAAGCATTCTGTCATGTAGGTGTCTATATCATTTGATCGTTTATCCATTGGAGAATTGTTTTTGGCCACATATGTGTACATCCATATGTACCCACACATATACATTTGTAAATTTACATGACATAATATTTTAATTAAAAACTATATACTTGGGATACCATGCCCTTATTTTAGAAAGTTCAATCAAAGTTGATTTTTTTCCCTATTCTATTGCTTCCCTTTTTATCCCAGGTGCATTAATGTTGTCTGTGCAGAATCTTTTCAGTTTCGTGTAATCAATGATATCTGTTTTATCTTTTGTGACTGCCTCTACCCTTTGTTTGGGTAACACCCTAGGACTTTCAAAGCATTCTTTTTCTGTCTGAGGATCAAAGATTTTTTAACTGTCATGAACCTTTGAGCACATCCAGTCCAGTCTTCTCAATTTACTGATGAGGAATCCAAGGCTCATCGGTAAAAAGTGACATCCAGCACTGTGTAGGTGGCAGCACCAGGATGGAACCCATGCCCTGCAAACCCCTGTCTCCCCCTGTTATGGCACCTAATCTATCTCCTGAGTTTTTCTGAGGGGGGAGGTGGTGGTCGTTTTTCTTTTGAAAACATCCGTATCCCAAAGCGTGTTTGTCTCTCATCAAACATGCTGCTAAAAAGCCGAGACGATGGTATCCCATGCACGCTGCAGGTCAGCCGGCCGGGACTTAGCAGCTTCTGTAGCTTAGTGTTTCCCTTGTCCTTCCCAGCTCATATTTAATGAACCCCGAGTGAAGTTTCTGCAGATACTGAATGGCAGGCAATCACCAGTCAGTACAGTATGTGCTTACAGCAAGCTAATGATGGCCTAGCAAGCACCGTCAGGTCCCCCCTGTTCTTCAGCTGCTCATTTTGCTGAAGGCAGATAATTTATGCTACACCCTCAGCCAGCCCTTCAGACCCAGCACAGAAAATCAGGCAGGAATGTTAATGGAGAAAGGGAGAAATTCTTCAAGCTGGGCTGTCCTTATTAGGAGAGCTGATATACCCAGATTGCTGCATCTTGACAATACTATGCAAAAAATCTAAGTGAAAGACACAGCCCGTGATGGGAGGAAGAACCCCGCAGAAGCGAGGGCGCACTTGGCTTTAGACCAGACTGCCTAAGTTGGCTGTCTTGTGGAATGTCCAATTTCATTCCACTGTGACTGAATTTCACTGGAGTGGCCTAGCTTTGAAGTCAGCTGAGTGAACACTTGTAATACTGATTATCACTCATTAGAGCTCAGAGCAGAGGGCCTGGCTTTCTTGTTTTTGTTAGAATTCTCCGGATGGAGACGATCGTTCTGAAATCCCCTTGGCTTGGATGAATGAGTGAAAAAGTGGTTTTAATTAAATTTTATTTTCAAAAGAAGATCTTTTCCTTCCACTCAGGACTGTGCTGAAGTCACTCCAAACTGACTCAAGAGCTAGTTATTAAATTTTCAGCGTGAGCATTTATCCCTCGGAAATCAAAGCTGGATTTATTGTTTCATTAATTGTCTAGACTTAAGAAAGTGTTGGTGAAGATATTAATGGTGCAGATTAAACTTAAAAGTATGAAGTGCGCATAATTTTTGGTGGGGAGCCCACTGTTAAACATTTATTAGTGTATCTGTTCCTAACTCTCTCTCCCCCACCTCCCTATTAAGAAGGCAAGAAAAAACAAAATTCCTGTTACATGTTTAGTCAAGCAAAATCAATTCCCTGCAATGCTCAGACCCCCCAAATATGTCCAGTCTGTACTTGAGTCCATCATCTCTTTATCAAAGGGTGGGTGACAAATGACAATGTGTTTATTCAAATATATGATGGATCCCAATTGCATGGGGCTATAAATACTAAAGGAAACTTTTTTTCCCCCTAGTCCTCAGGGAGTTTACCTGTTAAAGGGGGAGACAGAGCACAAAGGACATACGAGGCCAGGGAAGGATGCTTTGGTTCAGAAAGCTCTAGGGCCAGTGGGTGAGGTAACAGGAAGCAGCGAGACCCGAGAATAAAGGTAACGTGGATTTGGTCTTGATTTCAGAATTGGGGGGCTGGGAGGAGGGAAGAGCCCTGAAGGGTGACAAGGCAGTTGGTGAAGGCAATGCCAGAGCAGAGAGTGAAGGGAAGCACAGCTGGGCTTTTCTAAAATAGTGATTGAAAGGGAGTTTCTTCCAATGTTTTGGTGAGTACATCTGGAGAGTAGGGAGTGATGTGGATTTTAGGGCTAAGATTTTAGGACAGCAGCATTTTAAAAGTCCAGTATTGATTTGGAGATGGAGGACTTGGGTTCAGACTGGCTTTGTCATTAGTTCTTCTGCCTCCCTCCCTCCCTCCCTCCCTTCCTTCCTTCCTTCCTTCCTTCCTTCCTTCCTTCCTCCCTCCCTTCCTCCCTCCCTCCCTTCTTTCCTTCCTTCCTCCCTTCCTCCCTTCCTTCCTTCCTTCCTCCCTTCCTCCCTTCCTTCCTCCCTTCCTCCCTTCCTCCCTTCCTCCCTTCCTCCCTTCCTCCCTTCCTCCCTTCCTCCCTCCCTCCCTCCCTCCCCCCTTCCTTCCTTCCTTCCTTCCTTCCTCCCTTCCTTCCTCCCTTCCTTCCTTCCTTCCTTCCTTCCTTCCTTCCTTCCTTCCTCCCTTCCTTCCTCCCTTCCTTCCTTCCTTCCTTCCTTCCTTCCTTCCTTCCTTCCTTCCTCCCTTCCTCCCTTCCTTCCTCCCTTCCTCCCTTCCTCCCTTCCTCCCTTCCTCCCTCCCTCCCTCCCTCCCTCCCCCCTTCCTTCCTTCCTTCCTTCCTCCCTTCCTTCCTCCCTTCCTTCCTTCCTTCCTTCCTTCCTTCCTTCCTTCCTTCCTTTCTATCCCAAGGCTTTCCCAGCATCCCCAGATACCTCTCAGATTGCCATCATCTCCTCTGCCCAACAGTTGGCATGTTGTCTCTCCCATTAGAATGTGAGCTCCTTGAGGGCAAGAACTGCTTTATATCCTTTCTCTGAATCCCCAGCACTTAGCCCAGTGCCTGGTGTATAGTAGGTGCATAATTAAGGCTCAGTTGACTGCTAGGGCAAACCTAGGATCATAGATGAAGTGTTGGAAGGAATCTTAGAGTTCATCTTGTCTAATCCCTTGTTTTACAGATAAGAAAACAGAGATAAGAGGAGCTGCCCAAGGTTATCCAGGTAATAAATGTCAGAGGTGGGATTTGAACTCAGATCCTCTGACCCCAGAGCCAGTGCTCTTTCTCCTATAGTTTCTTCTAGCTCTGTGTCATGACAGTGTTGTACTTGGAGTCAGGACAATCTGGGTTCACTTTCTGCTACGAACACTTCCCAGGTGGACCATAATGGGGCATCACTTTCTACCTCTGGTCCTTACTTCCTTCTCTGTAAAATGGGCATAATTATAGCTTCAGTCCCTTCCTCACAGGGCTGTCCTGAGGCTCAGACATCTCCAAGGAGCTTTCCCCGTTCTGGCAGGCTGAGGGAATGACAGGTCCTATTTATTGCCACTTTTACTTTTCTTCTTCTTTCTAATTGAACAAAATAGCTGGGTTTGAGGCGGCAGCCTGGGCCAGTCTGGTTGTGAGTCAGGCGAGCAGCCCTTGTCAGGAGCATTCCAAACCGAGTAGACAGCCAGAGGCGCAGAGTCCTTTAGAGAAGAATTTGGATTCTGCCCTCTCCTTGTGGGGGTCGAACCATATTTAATCCCTTTTGGGGACGGAGATTTTTCAAATTTGTAATCGATGACTTCCTTAGGAAAGAGGGCTACGCTCGGGATTAGGAAGCCCCGTTTCTGAACCCTGCCTCGAACCCCCACTATCTGTGTGACCTTGGGCAAGTCTCCCTCAGCCTCAGTTTGTTCATCTGTAAAATGAGGATAATCAAATAGTGATAGAATCCATCTCACTGGGCTGTTGGGAGGATCGAATGAAATACCATCTATAAAGTGATTTGTAAACCTTAAAGCACTATAGAAAGAAGCTATTATCAGTAGCATTATTATTTTATGAGCTTTGTTTTCTAATATAGTCCACTCCCTCCCCCATTGAGAGAACTATCCCTTTAAAAAAATTCTTACCTTCTCTCTTGGAATCAATACTAAGTCTTGCTTGCAAGGCAGAAGAGCCGTAAGGGCTAGTCAATTGGGATTAAGTGACTTGTCCAAGGTCACACAACTAGCAAGTGTCTGAGGCCACATTTGAACCCAGGACCTTATGCCTCCAGACCTGGCTCTCAATCCACTGGACCCCTCAGCTGCCTTAGAACCATTCCTTGTAACAAAGAATAAGAAAAGAAAGAATGAACACAGTAATTCAGCCCCACTACCCTCCCAGAGTCTGCCAGGATGGGTTCAACACCCAGAGTCCTTGTCTTCTGCTTTGTGGGGACCTGCTCTCGTGTTTGGGGGAGGACAAACAGACTCCCCAGGGGCAGCAGGGAGACCGCTGGCTGCCCAGCTTGGCTCTGCAATCTGCCAGACTGGAGGTGGATAAAGCCAAGATGGTTTTAGAAAATGGCCCCTTTGGGAATCTGGGAGCTTTTGCTGCCTCCCCCGCGGGAAGGGGCCAGGCCCCTGAGAAAGACGCCAGCATCCTTCCCTCGTGCGGGGAGAGCCCTATTCAACCCCTTGGGGGAACTGTAATAAAGGCTGCTTCTAGAAACAGTTTGTTACGAAGTCCTGGGTTTGAATCCTGCCTCGGATACCCACTAGCGGGTGTCCCTGGAGGACTAGCAGTGTGGGTTCTGCTGCAGACAGACCCAGACCCTGATTGGGCCCAGCCGAGCACCTGGGACGATACCACCTCGAGCCAGCACCCCTCCACCCCAGCTCTGTGGCCTGGGTGGGCCTGACTCCACTTGTAGAGGGGCTCCCCATCGATTTCTCGTTTTCTCATGGATGCAGCCTGGACAGCCTCAGAATCCCCCAAGGGAGGACACCCTGGGCTTCTTTTTTGGTTTTGTTTTGTTTTGACATCTGAGATGCTTAGTGATTATGGATGGAGGGTGGAGTCCCCATCTGTCTCTGGGCTGCTCCTCTCTCACCCACAAGCTGAGCTGCCTCAGGCCTCTTGCCTGCCTCTTGTCGCCACCCCCTTCCCCAATTTCCCACACTTTTTTGGAGGCAAAATGCTGATCTTTCTGTTTTGTGTCAAGCCAGCTGTCTGGGGCGGCCCTGCACCTCCTGCACCTCCTGCAGCCAGCAGGAACAAATGGCTGCTGGGAGTACATTTGTTCTCTCCTCTGTCCTGGGGGGCCGAGGACTGTTGCTCAGCGGGTCTCCCGCGGAGGGGGCCGGGCCGCTTCCTGCATGCTAGCCCCTCTCCGGGGGGCCTTGGATTTCTGGCGGCCTCTTGTTCTGTCTAACTCAGATGGCTTGTGGGGGGCTCAAGCATGGGCTGAATGATGGGTGCTCTTTGGGGGAGAGTGACCCCAACATTCAATTCTGCCTCTGTTGAGTCACGGGCCTGCGGCGAGAACCCCAAGATTAGAGCTGTGAGGGTCCTTGGAGGTCACCTTGACCAGCTCCCTCATTTGACAGATGAGGAAACTGAGGTTCAGCGGGATCATGTGACTTGCCCAGACCTTGGATCTGAGGACAATCCTTCCTCTGCCAGATCCAGGCTTTGCCTTCTTCAGGAGGGAAGTGGGTCCAACGATGCCAGTCATTATCCCGTACGGGGAGATGCTACCCCTCGCCCTGCCTCCCCAGGCAAACGGCGGGACCCTGAGACGGGAATTAGGAGCCCCTGGCAGACACGAACGCCACCCGCTTCTTCCCTCGTGCTCCTGGCAGGCATCTCAACCTGCTTCGGGGAAGACTCGCCCCAGAAACTGTAGGAACATTGTAATGGCTAATTACGTTCTTCATGAGGAGGAAAAGGAGGGCAGCAAAGGAAGGCGCAGGCTGGGGAGCAACGGGGAGAGACCGAGGGAGGCTGGGGGGACCCCGGGAGACAGGGAGCCGAGGCAGCCCCCCAAAGCTGGGAGAGGCGAGTCATCCTCTCCAGAACACTGGGCGGTGGGCAGGGAAGGGCAGCGGCCGTTTGAAGAAAAGAAAGCACACGCGTGTGCACACACACACACACACGCACACAGTGTCTGAAAAGTCTCAGCCCAATTTAAACGACTGCATTTCTCTTTAAATGGTGCAAAAAGTTTAGGGATGTTTAGTATTTGGTTTATATATTATGTCATGCCTGTTGTATGCTGCATTCCTACGTACAATATTTTTATACAACAGATGCTTATATTGTATATAAATGTCACATTTATTTGTAAATGTAGATATGTGTGTGCACACACACACGGGGATCTCAACCATTTTAGTGTAGTTTCAAGTTTTAAGAATACATACGTGGTGGGGGGCACAGCTGGGTGGCTCAGTGAATGGAGAGCTGGGCCTAGAGACAGGAGATCCTGGGTTCAAATCTGACCTCAGATACTTCCTAGTTGTGTGACCCTGGGTAAGTCACTTAACCCCCATTGTCTAGCCATTACCACTGTTCTACCTTGGAACCAATACTAGTATCGATTCTAAGATGGAAGATGAGGGTTTCAAAAAGAAAAAGAATACATACATGGGGGCAGCTAGGTGGCTCAGAGGATTGAGAACCAGGGAAGGTCCTGGGTTTTTCAGATACTTCTTAGCTGTATGACCCTGGGCAAGTCACTTCACCCTCCACCCCATTGTCTAGCCTTTACTACTCTTTCTGCCTTGGAACCACTACTAATATTGATTCTAAGATGGAAGATGAGGGTTTCAAAAAGAAAAAGAATGCGTATATGAGCTGTGGAGCAGAAAAGGGGAGAAGGGAGGCCATCTGGAGGCTCCCATCAGGATTGTGATATGTGTCTCAGTATTTAAATCAAGAACTCAAAAGTGGGTGGGCTCTAAGGCTTGAAGAGATGTCTTAGAAGGGTGTTGATGCCTTTTGCTTTTCTAGCACCTCGATTTTTCATTCGAGCCCTTCCCTGCTCCTCTCTCCCAGAGAAGCATTGCTGATAACAGACCAAAAAAGAGAGACGAATTCAATAGTTTAGCAAAGTGGACCAACATATCAAGGCGATGCGACATTCTCTGTAGCACTCCACTCGCACATCTCCCTCCTCTCCCACCCCCTGCAAAGAAGGAGGGGACAGACACTCTCATATCTCTTCTTTGGGGTCACCGTTGGTCACTGTGATTTCCCAGGATGCTTAGAGAGCTCTTTGGAGGTCATCTGCCCAATCTCCCACCCCTAAACCATTTCTCTGAAGTTTTGTCCTTGTCCCTCTTCGCTGTGCCATGTCCTCTTTCTGTTTGGCTGCCTGGAGGAGGGTGACAGGATCCCGGATTTATCCCCAGCATCACTGATGGGAAGCTGGACTGGACCAGAATGAGAAGGGTCTGCAGCTAGTCTAACAGATGAAGAAACTGAGACCCAGAGGGACCAAATGCTGCCTTTGCTTACAGAGAGTTGCAGAGATGAGAGCCAAACCCAGCTCCAATGACTAAGGCTGTGCTTTTGGCTGGCAAACACCCAAGGACCCTCCAATGCCTTCAGAGAGGGCATGGTGTGTGGTCAGTGTGCCATCATTTGAAGCAGAGGCTCAGCTGTGGGATCCCCAGCGTGGTCACTGGCTGCCTGGAAGGCGGGCTAACAGTGGATGGCAGTCAGACTCCCAAAGGACTTTGGCAGGTAATAGAATCCACTCGAGTACAACACCATTCAGTGCAGCACAGCATAATACCGCACCATACAAGGCACATGTAATAAGAGCCTACTATAGGCTGGGCATGGTGCTGAGCACTGGAGGTAAAGAGAAGGAAAAGTCAGTCCTTGCCTTCAAGGAGATTCCAATCTAATGGGAAAAGACAATGCACAAAAGGAAGCTCTAAAGGCAGTGGGGCAAAGGGTGGCTGGAAACCAGGGGGCGAATGGGGTGATGATGGTAGAGATGAAAGCAAGCAGAGCATCTGGAGGCAAACAAAGGGTGGCTGGAAATCTGGGGGTGAATGGTGTGATGATGGTAGAGATGAAACCAAGCAGAGCATCTGGAGGCAAACAAAGGGTGGCTGGAAATCTGGGGGTGAATGGGGTGATGATGGTAGAGATGAAAGCAAGCAGAGCATCTGGAGGCAAACAAAGGGTGGTTGGGATGCTGAGCCCTCTGCACAGGGAGGCGTGGAGTAGTTTTTTGCTCTGCCTGCCAGCCCTCCAGTCAGAGGGACAGAAGTAAGTGAGGAGACGTCTGGATGAAGGGTCACTACCCAAGGGGAAGCAGCCTCCAGGCTAGAATGTGGGGCGAATTCTACTAAGACAGAATTCCGCAAGGATCAATGCCAAATCTTGCACTGGCTATAAAATCAGCTTCATGAATAGAAGATGGGGAGAGCTCCATCGAGCATCATCTTTTTGGGAAGGGTCAGGGCATCTTAGAGGGCCGATGGCTCCATCGGAGTCAAAAAGATGACTGCAGTGTTGGGCTGCCTCATGGCTCCCTGAGTGTGGAGGTGTCCTCTGTCCTCCTCAGACCTCGTCTGGAGAATTCGGCTCCATTCCAGCAGCAAAGTTTAAGAAGGGCATTGACAAACCGGAGAGAGTGCATTGAAGGGCAACTGGGATGGGGAAGGGCCTTGACTCTACGGAATAGAAGGGTCAGTTAAAGAACCTGGATGTGCTTAAACCAGAGAACTGAGGCTGTGGGAGGACATAACAGCTCTCTTCAAGTCTCGAGGTGGGGGTGAGGGTCCCGATGAGACTTGCCCTCAGAGGATACAATGAGGGGAAGTGAGTAGAATGTACACAGAGGCACATTTAGGTTGGAGAGCCAGAAAAGTTCCCAACTCTGAGAATTTGGAATGGCTTTTCCTTAGAGGAGGTCAAGGACCATCCATTGGTACCCTCTAACGAGGAGTCCTTTTGTGAATAGATTGGACTGGATGGCTACTGAGGTCCCTTCCTATCATGAACTTCTGTGAACCTTCTTCTACTCTTTAAGAGCTTCTAAATAAAACTTTCTAAATGCGCTTAAAAAGCAAGATTCGCCGACCTTCTAGTTTCACTGTTTTGTATAAATCGGAGAAAGGGCTGGACTTCTAGACACATCCAAGACGTAGACCAGCCCTTTCCAACTTGCCAGTTCTGTAATGCTGTGACACCTGTCTGAGCCTCAATTTCCCCTTCTGTCACAAGAAGTCGTTGGATGAGATGCCCCCGAGGGCTCTTGCAGCTCTTCCTTCTTCCCTTCAGCCTCCAGAGCTGCTAGTTAAAGTGCTCTCTGGGGAGGGGGCTGAGGGGAGGAGGGGGTAGAAGGAGAGAGCCGAGGCATGACCCAGGAGGCAGGTGGAAAGAAGTTCCAGCTGCACGAGGCGTCATCACATCTGGAGAGCCAGAGGCTCGGTTGCCTTCCGTCTCCGGCCTGAGTTGGGGGAAGGAGAAAAAACAGCGATCGGCTCTGGTCCAGCGCACCTGAACTCCTCAGCCTGCTGCAAATGCTCGGGAGGGAAGCCCAGATTGACAGCTGGTGTGCGAGATGCCCAAAGGTAAACCTGACTAATAGAGAAATGGAGAGTATGATAGATAGAGGCAAGATAAGGGCGATTATCCCAAGGTAAA
This sequence comes from Monodelphis domestica, assembly GCF_027887165.1. Taxonomy (NCBI): domain Eukaryota; kingdom Metazoa; phylum Chordata; class Mammalia; order Didelphimorphia; family Didelphidae; genus Monodelphis; species Monodelphis domestica. Next base: position 310,281,123 of record NC_077231.1, read on the forward strand.
GTTATTTCAACACACTGCTACTAACCTCCGCACATAACTTACTATGGGAAAAAAGGCAGCCCAACACATGAGGCCAGCAGCGCCGCGCTGAACCCTCGCCGCCGAGCTCTGACAGCTTATCAGAGAGCCGAAGGGAAGATCTGTCTTTGTACTGTGGACAAATGTCAAAGAAGAGACGGCCCCAGATTAAAGGCTTTAAAATAAAAGGGATCCCCGTCCCGGTTATCATATCTGGCAGCTCGCTAAATGTTTACGTTTGGCGAGCCTCACATTCATGGGCTGCTGGCCACACTGACAGACTCAAGAACGCTTTTAATCGGAGGCTAGTCAACAAGGGTTTGCCCAAGTCCCTAATGATAGCTGACATTTCCAGAGTGATTTAAGGGCTGCACATGGCTTTATTCTCTCCTTGGAGCCTTGGGACGAGCCGGGGAGGTGCGTCCTAAAGGGATTTCAGAGAGGACGTCTAGTATGAGCCTCTCATTTTACAGATGGTGAAACTGAGTCTTGGCCAAAATAGGACTCCTAGAAATAGCCTGTAGATCTTGGATTTGAACCCAAGTCTTCTGATTGCTGTCCCCACTGGAATACCAGTATTTGGTGCTAGAAGGAACTTAGAGAGCCATAGAGTCACAGATCTAAAGCTGGAACACGCCTCAGAGGCCAACTGGTCCAACGACCTCATTTTACAGTTAAGGAAACTAAGGCCCATTAACCTGTCCAAGGTCACAAGCCAGGAGGTGGAAGAGCTGGAATTTGAACCCAGGTCCCTTGGCTCTTCCCATTGTGCCAAGGGGCCTCTTGCAAAGGGCTCCATCTGGGACAATGTGCATTATTTCCTAAATTGGAATTACTCCAAGGTTTGTATCATGGAATGGCCCTACCTGTATTTGGCAAGTTTCACTACACTCAAGAAATGCAAATGGAGGGCCCCCTGGAGCCCTGTTACTCACTGCTATTGCACACAAGCCAGGTTTCTATTACAGATTTAGCTGCAAAATGTCTAATATGTGTGACTTGTTACCAGGCATTTCCTGACTTGTGCAGCTGAGTAAGAAAGCTTATGATTACCATCGGCATTCAAATTTAGTACCTGAGGGGTGTGTGTGTGTGTGTGTGTGTGTGTGTGTGTGTGTGTGTGTGTGTGTGAGAGAGAGAGAGAGAGAGAGAGAGAGAGAGAGAGAGAGAGAGAGAGAGAGAGAGAGCAGAGAGACAGAGATGGGGAGAGACAGAGAAAAGAGAGAGGGGAAGGGGAGAGGGAGAGAAGGGGAGAAGGAAGGAGGAGAGAGAGACAGAGAGACAGAGACAGAGAGAGAGACAGAGATGGAAAAAACAGAGAGGCTGAGAGAGGGAGGGAGGGAGAGAGTGACAGAGAGAGGGAGAGGGAGAGGGAGAGACAGAGAGAGAAGGAGAGAAGAGGAGAGAAGGAGAGACAAAGACAAAGAGAGACAGAGAGGCAGAGGGAGGGAGAGAGAGAGAGACAGAGAGAGAGACAGAGAGACAGAGTCGGAGACATAAAGACAGAGAAAGGGAGGGAGAGAGGGAGAGACAGAGACAAAGAGAGACAGAGAGGAGAGACAGAGAGGCGGGGGGGGGGAAGGAGAGACAGACAGACAGACAGACAGACAGAGACAGAGACAGAGAGGTAGAGAGAGAGTATATGTGTGTATTTGACAGAACAGTAATAGAAAGAAATCAAGAAGGAAAAATGTCAATGTCCTGAACTTGATAAATTTTGTGCCCTACATGGGAGCTAAGAATGAGTCTTGAAGAATGGTCTTATATCCTTTTCAAAGGATCCTGGCTCTCGAGGCTAATCTAGTGTAATCCCCTCATCTTATACAGGGGGAAACTGTGACCTAAATAGAGACCTAAATGACTTGGGCAAGGTCATAGAGGAAGTAGGATTTGAACCCAGGTCCTTCATATTAGTGCTCTTCGCCCTTTACCATTTTCCTTCCAAAATATTTTAGTTACGAGGTGGTAGGAAACGTTTCCCTGCAGAGCCATAATGAGCATGGGATGAGGGAACTGGGCTCCAGACGTTGGTACATGTTAGAGTGACAACATGGAGAGATGAGAAGGAATCAAGCTTTCTTTCTGGGCCGTATGCTTCCTCTCTTAAACCAAGAAGCTGGTTTCTCTTGGTTCTCAGCTGGCCCATGAGCCTCTTGGTCATGGCTGTTCTTCAGCTGCCATCTTGAGGATCTCCTTATCGTCTCCCTGGACTCCTCTCCCCACAAGCCCTTGCTCCTTTTCATGACACTGACAACATGTTTATATCTGCTGAGATTTAAAGGCCACCATCCTTTAGGCTTATATTTGTGTCCTGAGCACTTGGGTGATGATTGGCATGCTGCAAGTGCTTCATAATTGCTCATTGACTGAATGGAGATAAAATATTCGCCTCTTTCTTCCTGGGTTGGGAAGGAGCAGGGAATATCACTGAACAAGTTAGTGACTGTTGAACATTTGTTCCCTGCGATCCGGACTAAGCCCAGCCAGGGCATCCTCTCTGGTGGCTGGGGCTGGCTGGGAATATCCATGGGCTTCAGAGTCAGAGTCTAAAGGAGGCCTGAGCTCATTTCAGCAAGGTCAGAATGCAAGAAGTGCAGCCAGCCCATCCTGGCCTTTTCCAAAAGGAGAGTGGGGAGTGGTCCAGGGTCCTTCTCCCTTGGGCCTGGGGAGAAGGCAGACTTGGAGTCTGGGCCCTCAGAAACTGGGGTTCAGTGGCCGATTAGTCCCAAGCAGGAAGGAACAGAAAAGTTTCTGGGCTAGCGGTGAGAAGTTTCCATTCTGGCTCTGACCCTGTTCAGGGTCTCATTCAAGCTTTTTTATCAGCCCCTCCTTTAGAGGGCAAAGGGCTGGACTCCTACCACATTTCTGATTGTTGAGACACAAGCTTGTTCTCTTGGTGTCAAAGAAGACAGTGGAAGTAAAGTTGTCTTAAAGTATTTTTAAAGGTGATTTTTATGATTGTTCCTATTATTTTTGGTTTTCTTATTTTAATAAACAAGACATATAGATGTATTAATTAGATGTTGCTTGGTAGAGAGGGAAGAGCACTGACTCTGTAATTAGGGGATGTGGGTTCAGATCCTACTTTTGGTATTTACTCTTTGTATAATTCATTCAGGTTCCCTGGGCCTCAGTTTCCTTATTTGTAGAACGAGGATGTTGGACCGATGGCCTCTGAGCTCCCTTCCTATTCTTCATCTTTGATCTTTTTTTTGTTTCATCCTTTAAAAAAATAGCTTTGTTGGGAGCAGCTAGATGATTTGGGAGATTGAGAGCCAATCTTAGAGATGGGAGGTCCTGGGTTCAAATTTTGCCCAACACATCTCCTCTCTGTGTGATCCTGGGCAATTCACTTAACCCCAATTGCTCAGCCCTTACCACTCTTTTCTCTTAGAATTGATACTGAAGGGGGCAGCTAGGTGGCTTAGTGAATTGAGAGCCAACCCAAGAAACAGGAAGTCCCGGGTTCAAATCTGGCCTCAGTCTCTTCCTAGCTGTGGGACCCTGGCCAAATCACTTAACCCCAGGTGCCTTTGCTCTTCTGCTTTGGACCCAATACACAGTATTTATTCTAATGGAAGGTAAGGGTTATTAAAAAAAAAGACTTGGTTGCTAACTTTTGTTTTTCGACCATAGGCATATCTAGGCATGGCCATGAGGTTAGTCTCTTTTCCTTTAATAATAACTAATAGCTGACATTTACAAAGTGGCTACTATGTACCACATGCTGTGCTAAATGCTTTCCAAATATCATCTCGTTTGATCCTTGCAAAAACTCTGTGAGGAAGTAGGTGCTATTCTTTTCACCATTTTACAGGTGAGGAAACTGAGGCAAACAGTGGGTAAGTGACTTACTCCAAGTCACACAAGCTAGTAAGTATCCAAGGCAGGATTTGAACTCAGGTGTCCCTGACTCCAGGACCAGAGCTCCATCCCGGTGCCTATTCACTGCCTATACTGTCCTTCTTGGTCCACTCCAAATCAGTTCATAAACGCTTTCTTCCATGTCTCTTTAGTTCCCATCTTTATTCGAGGCCACTATGGACCCACAGGGAGAATCTTCCTTGCTCTAGGCTAGGCGAGGATGATGGTAAAGGATTCTTTGATACGGATCTCCACTCCCCGAGGGCTCTGCTACATGCTTCTCCTCACCGATGATGCCAACGTGGCGGAGCCGTGGGCAATGCCCTTTATGTCCTAGTCCTCAGCAGCTGAGGGAAGCAGGACACCCAAATCCTCTATCCTCAGGCCCTCGTGTCAGCCTCTGCCTCCTGTTTGGGGTGATTAATCTAGAGGATCTCTCAGGGAATTCCTTAGGATGAACACTTTTAGAAAGAAAAGAACCAGACGCTTTTAAGGCTTGGCACTGTCTGCGATGGATCAAAGTGCCACAACCCCTTGGCTCAGGTCCTCTGTGAATATTTCATTCTGAGTAGATTCTGGCTTTGGCTGATTCCTCAGTGCAGACCACAATGGGCCTCCTGGCTTGCTGGCCTCACCACATCGTTCATTTATCCAAAAGGGAAATTAATTTCTTCCCCACTATGAGTCTAGATGGAAGTTTCAGGAGCCGTATCACACAGGTGACAGTCAAATGCAGTCAAGATCTTCCATTCAGCAGATATTGTTTCATAGAACATTGGATCTAAAGCTAGAATGGAGCTGAGGGGCCATCTAGCAGCACCCCCTCAGATTTACAGATAGGGAAACTGAGGCCCAAGGAATGGATGTGACTGACCCCAGAATCACACGATTTAGATTTGGGAAATCTCAGAGACCATCTAGTTTGCTGTCCTCATTTTCCACACAAGGAAAGTAAAGCTGTCCTTATACATGATTCCTTCTGCCCTTCCTTCTATTCTCTTCCATTCATGAAAAATGCATCACTGTCCTCTTTTCTTCTTCCCTGGTGTCTCTCTTCTTTCTATCACACCCCTCTAGTTGAAAAAAAGAAAACAAAAACATTTCTTTGTAACAAATATGCATAGAGGCATCTAGGTGGCTCAGTGGATAGAAATTCAGGCCAGAGGTCCTGGGTTCAAATCTGATCTCAGACACTTCCTACCTGTGTGACCCTGGGCAAGTAACTTCACCCCCATTGACTAGCCCTTACCACTCTTCTGCCTTGGAAACAATACACAATATGGATTCCAAGACGGAAGGTAAGGGTTTAAAAAAGAACCCCACCAAAAACCAAATGTGTGTAGTCAAGACTGAGTTTCATCCCTGGCTTTTTGGTTATCCTTCTTCTTCTGATCTTTCATCTCCTTTGCCTCATTTTCAAGCTGATTAACTTTGGCTTTCAAGACACTATTTTCTTATTTTAGTTCAAGTGCCTCTGTTTCCAGATGACTCAAATTTTAAAGTGCTACAGAAATGCTTCTTATTCTTTTCTTATTGGTCTCCAGGCCCTAGTCTGGAGATGACACTTTTAAGGTTAAGTTGCATTATTATTAACATTTACTTAATTCTAGACAATCCAGACAATCAACAAAACACTAAATCAAGGCTCATTTACTGTGGTTGTGGGGATTGCTTATTTCTGAGACAAGCAAATGCTCACACTGAAAAGCGAACCACCAGCTTGCTAGTTACAGCTGATCCCAGCATCCCACTACTCTAAATCCTCAATCAATCATGCATCATGGCTGTATGAGGCGTGAACACCTTTGTGTACTGAGAAGTTAGATAACCGTTTCCAGGGCTTCGAATAACTACGTTCTGGACGTTCCGGAGTACTTTGGAGAGGAGAGTCCTTGGAGGAAGGGGTTGGTCCTGGGAAGGGGATTTTTCTCTCCTTTCTCCTTTTCCAAACTTCCTTTATTTTTTGAAATAGCCTCCTTCTTGCCAACTGAATCTACCAGGAGCCTTGGCATTATCCTGGAATCTGAATTCTCTCTTGGCCCACACATACCTAGTCAGGCCCCATCTCTTGCTGCATCTATCCCTAAAAGGGTTGGTTGGTTGTTGTCCTTTGTACTCAAAGAGGACCAAAATGATACAGCTGTGTTGGAGTCAATGTGGTTGGTCAGAGCAGTCGGAGCTTGGAAGGATCTTCCACAGGCTGGGCACAAATATCCATTTGACCATTTGGAATGGAGAAATCTCTAAATTTGCTTACTTGATGTTCTTTTGAGCTACTGCCATTCCACTTTGTTCATAGATAGAGCACAGCACCTTCTTTGATGCAGGCACACCATGCTGGACAATCCTGTGCCAGAGTCTACCATGGCTCACAATCCATTCCAAAGAACGTTGGGAAGACTCATCTTCCTGAGTTTAAATCTGGCCTCTGACACTTACTAGCTGTGTGACTCTGGGTAAGCCAATTAATTTATTGGCCTCAGTTTCCTCATCTGTAAAATGGAGAAGGAAATGATAAATCATTTCAATTTCTTTCCCAAGAAAACCCCAAATGGGGACATAGCACACATGGTCAGATTTGTACTTAGAAAATAATTTTGGTAGCAAGTTGTGGGATGGAGTGAAATAGGGAGACTTGAGGAAGGGAGACTGGTTAGGAGACCACTGTGATAATCCAGGCAAGAGCTGCTACATGTTTGAACCATGGTGACAGCTGTGTGAGTGAAAGAAGGGCTTCAATACCAGAGGCATCATGGTTAAAAAAAAAGCTGTTGAGATGTTTTGGTTGTGTCCCATTCTTCATTTCCCCTTGAGGAAAAAAGGAAAGAAGAAGGAAAGAGAGGGGAGAAGCCTGGTTAGGCAATATTTTGGCGAAATCAATGATGTCTCATTGTAGTAAAGTGAAAAACGGGATAATGAGGAAAAAATTGATGATGGGAGCTGGCGTTTCCCATTCTCTCGTAAGCTCCCCCCACGCCCACTCAAGGCTTTTGGTGGTGGTGGGGAGTAAATTTGACTTCCTCTGGCTAGGACGAGGCATGTCCATGAATCTCCAGTCATGGAAGACTTTCCCCGACGGCAGAATTTGTGGATTGGCAATCTACAAAAGAGGCCACTTAATGAACTCCTGAGCGTAAATCGTCTGGGCTCCCACAGCTCTGCTTCTCCGCATGGGGCTGGGCAGGCCAGTGGGAGCTAGAAATGATATTGCTCTGAAAATGCAAGAATTGGTCTCATTGGATTCGCTTTCTCTGGAAGGCCCTAAAGTAGGTTTTCTAATTTAGTCTAATTGGGGGTAGTTAACAAGAGCAGGCAGAAATGTTCACAAAACGCCTTTGTTCAGTGAGCTATACCGGCTGAAATGATGATGGGCCCAAAGGAAAACAGATCTGGGCATTAGTGATGTCCGGAAATAAAGCTCGGGAGCTGAGACTCCAACAGAAAGGCTCACAAAACAAGAATCTGTTGACCTGCATTTAGGGTGTCCAAGCACCAGCATGGTGCCCACCTAGTTCTACCAATCTGAATCAAGTCAACAAGCATTTATTAAACACCTACTGTATGCGAGTTACTCTTCTAAGAAAGCTCTGCACTGAAGCTGGAAGGCATCTCAGAGACAGTCCAGCCCCTTCGTTTTACAAATAATGAAACTGAGGCCTGGTGGTGACTTTAAATGGCTTGTTCAAATTTACCCAACTGGTAATATCGGAAACAGGATTTGAACCTAGCTCTTCCTGACTACAAATTCTAAATTCTCTCTAACATGCCAAGCTGCCTCTCAGAGAACAGTTTCCCAACTGCTTAATGTTTGTGCAATTTGATATATGTTTAGGGATAGGGCATAGATCTGTGCTCTCCTTGTTATGGGGAGCCATGGAGGAAGGTGGAGGCCAGATGGCCACTTCCTCCAAAACATATGGTCTTGGAGGGTTGTATAGGGCACCAAGAGGCTAAGCGACTTACGCAGGGACACATCGCCAGCCCATGTCAGATCTCAGGTTTTTCTGCTCCAGAGATCAGCTCTTTCTCCACCACACCAGGCTGCTTCTCTGGAGATACAAAGACCCATCTGAAACAGTCCTCAGGGAGATTGTAGACTCCTAGAGCCAGCTCTCTATCTGCTAGGCCACACTGTCTTTCCAAATATTCATTCATTCATTTATTCTTTTAACACTGGTTTTTTCTCATCACACTCAAGCAGTAATTCAGGGGTAATTCACAAACTTTAGCCCACTACTGGGAGTTCTGACTTACTCCATTTCTGACCTGGGTCAGGTCACCACCCTTTACACAACCTGGTGGCCCCCTGCTTTTGGGAGCCAAGCATATTAAGATCAAACCTGAGCAGACACCAGACTTGTGGAGTCCAATGTCACTTGGAACTCCCAAGCTCTCCAGCAGATGGGATTAGGTGTGTACACCCCCACATGGTTTCTCTAAGAGCTTAAGGCAGTGAGAGGAGGAAAGAAAGAAAAAGAAAGAAAGAAAGAAAGAAAGAAAGGAAGGAAGGAAGAAAGAAAGAAAGAAAGAAAGAAAGAAAGAAAGAAAGAAAGAAAGAAAGAAAGAAAGAAAGAAAGAAAGAAAGAAAGAAAGAAAGAAAGAAAGAAAGAAAGAAAGAAAGAAAGAAAGAAAGAAAGAAGGAAGGAAGGAAGGAAGGAAGGAAAGGAAAGAAGGAAAAGGAAAGGAAGGAAAGGAAGGAAGAAAGAAAGAAGGTAAGAAAGAAGGCAAGAAAAAAGGGAAGAAGGAAAGAAATAAAAAGAGAGAAGAAAGCCAAGAAGAAAGAAGGAAGGAAGGAAGGAAGGAAAGGAAGGAAGGAAGAAGGTAAGAAAGAGGAAAGAAAGAAGGGAAGAAGAAAAGATAAAAAAGAAGGAAGGAAGGAAAGAAAGAAAGAAGGAAGAAAGAGAAGAAAGAAAGAAGAAAGGAAAGGAAGGAAGGAAGTCTCTGACTTTAGGGAACTTAATATTCTTCTGGAGGTTGGGAAAGGGAGTTGGACAGAGATCAGGGAACACATTATTTTCATAGATAAATAAATGCAAAGCATGTGCAAAATTATTCAAAACAATTTCAAGAGGGAGCCTCTACCGGCTACATATGAGTGCCAAAGGGAAGTCTAATCCTTTGCACTGCTCAGGCCTCCAATAATACCAGAGAAAATGTATGAGGATTGCAATGTCTCAGCTGTTGAAAATTGGAAAAAACATCCTTGTCTGTGTCACTTTGGTTTGAGGCCCAGTCCCCTGGCCCCCAGTCCCCCAGCCCCTAGTCCCCTGGCCCCCAGTCCCCTGGCCCCCAGTCCCCCAGCCCCCAGTCCCCTGGCCCCCAGTCCCCCAGCCCCCAGTCCCCTGGCCCCCAGTCTCCCAGCCCCCAGTCCCCCAGCCCCCAGTCCCCTGGCCCCCAGTCTCCCAGCTCCCAGTCCCCTGGCCCCCAGTCTCCCAGCCCCCAGTCCCCCAGCCCCCAGTCCCCTGGCCCCCAGTCTCCCAGCTCCCAGTCCCCTGGCCCCCAGTCTCCCAGCCCCCAGTCCCCCAGCCCCCAGTCCCCCAGCCCCCAGTCCCCTGGCCCTCAGTCTCCCAGCCCCCAGACCCCTGGCCCCCAGTCTCCCAGCCCCCAGTCCCCTGGCCCCCAGTCTCCCAGCCCCCAGTCCCCTGGCCCTCAGTCTCCCAGCCCCCAGACCCCTGGCCCCCAGTCTCCCAGCCCCCAGTCCCCTGGCCCCCAGTCTCCCAGCCCCCAGTCCCCTGGCCCCCAGTCCCCCAGCCCCCAGTCCCCCAACCCCCAGTCCCCCGGCCCCCAGTCCCCCGGCCCCCAGTCCCCTGGCCCCCAGTCTCCCAGCCTCCCAGGACTCCAGCCTCCTAGCCCCCCAGTTTCCCAGCCCTGCTTTCCTGGAGAAGGGAGTGCAGAGAGGGCATTAGGTAGCAATGATTGTGGAGTCTATGGAAAAACTCTGGCCAAGAAGTTCATGCATTTTGTCTTCCATTCGGGAAGGTGTTTCTAAACAAGTTGCTGGGCTGCATTTACATTCATATCATCTCAAGCCTTTGCCCCGTTCCTCTGTATCTCTGGATGGATGTGCCACCTGCCATGGGCCCCGTGTGCCCGCATGGATTATCCTTTGCCCAACAGGCTTCCTCGTGAATCCAGTCTGGCCCCCGTCGGGCCTCCCGGGGCCACATTTGGGATTCCATTCACCTAGAGCTTGCAAATCCAAACCAAAATGGCGACAGATGGTGTTCCGGGATTCCTTTCTTCGTGGTGGCACTCAGGCATGGGAACCAGAAACATGGGGGGGGGGAGGGGGAAGCCCATGAAATTGTGAGTCATGAAGGCAAAAAGCACAAGGCTGAGTTTCCGGGCAGGCTGGCCGGCTGGGCCGCTGCTTACTGGTGGCTGGAAGGTGCCCCCTGCAAGCAGCCCTCAGACCTGGGCCCTCTGCAGAGCAGAAGCCCAGTGTGTCAAAGCCCTGTTATTGATGTTTATGGGGGAGCCTCCTAATTCCAGCAGCCCCCTGCCGCTCCTTTAGAAACCTGGTGGATTGTTAACATGGTGAGCGGGAGTTCATGAACTCTGCCTGTACGAATGCAAAATCCCCGGGTCATTGATATGGAGGGGCCCACATTTCTCTGTCTTTGGCTCCCATTCCTCTCCAATCATATTGTAATGATTGAGAAATTTCCAAAAAGCAAACAGGAACTGGTGGGCTTTCCTCCTCCCCCGCCCCCAGCCCTGGGGACTCCTGAGATCTTCTGCAAAGCTCCTTCATGCCCCATTCCCCAAAGCAGTCATTCAGGAACCAATGACTCGAGGTCTTCTGCTAGGCTGAAAGAGGCAATTCCAGAATATCTCCTGGCTTGCCCCATGCCAGGCACCAAGAGCAGCCACTGGGGAAATGGTCAGGCCATTGTTTAGGCTTATTTGTCCCATAAAAGGAAGAGAAGACCTGGCAAGGAAGACCCACCGTCCTGGATGTACAGTGAAAGCACCTCCGCACGTTCATTTGGCTTGTCCATCCAGCACGTTCTGTCCATCCGGCATTGGCTCCAGGAAATGGGGGCTGTCAAAGGTTCCTGACTGGTGGCTGCTCTCATGTTTACCTGCTGGATGGAAAATGAGTCAGCTGAATAAGAAGAGGGAGCAGCCTGGACCCTGTTGAGAAGGGAGAAGAGCCTGGAGCTTGGGAGGGAGGAAGGGAGGCGACAGGGAGCTTTCTCTTGTCTTTTTTCCACTGGGGTCATTTTCGGCTACAAAAGGTACAGACCCTTCTGGATCCCCAAGAACAGGACACTTAAGAGAACTCACCCAGCATGCACCATCCTACCTCTCAGGGGGCCAGAAGGAGGGAGGCCAGAAGGGGAAGGTTGTGTTCCATAGCTTGGACAAAGAGTCGACCTCTTACCACTTTGGTCAAGGGAAAAGGAAGCCCTGAACTGTCCAAGGAGCCATGCGAACATTTCCCTTCTCTTTTTTAGCAGGACAGAGTCTAATCTCTTCTCACCAACTCTTTAGAGTTGGGCCAATCCAGAGAATGAAGCAGCACTTACTTCTTTACCACGGTCATAGTGAATGTTTACGAAGGGTCTTTACAATGATTGCCATATTTCACTCTCACAAACAACCTTGGGAGTTGGGGGCTATTACTATTCTGATTTTTACAGAGGAGGAAACTGAGGCAGGAAATGGTTAAGTGACTCTGCCAGAATCACTCAGCTAGAGTGGGAGGTAGAATTTGAACTCAGATCTTGATTCTAGATTTCTAGCTAGAAAGGACTTTAGAACTTATCTAATCCAGTCCCCTCATTTAGTCTTTTTGGTTTAATTTTGAAATTTTTAATTGTCATGCAAAACCCACTTCCATACTGGTCACTGTTGTAAGAGCAAAGTCATATGTAACCCAAACTCCAAAACAAAGCTAAAGATACACTGATGGGAAAGACGACTTCCACAGTTCTTTCTCTGCAGGTGGAGAACATTCCCCTCATTCATTTTGTCTTTAAAAAGCACTTGCTTAAGTTTACCTAGAAACAAAGTGACAGAGGCAGGATTTGAACCCAAGGTGTTCTGATTCCACATGGAGGGCCCTTTTCACTCTAAAGCTGCCTCCTTTAAGGACTACTTTCTCTGGGCTGCTGGGCCTCTTGGTCTGCCTTTCCCCTTCTGTCTGTGTTCTCTGGGGAGCCAAGGTAAGACAGAAGCTACCTTCCCTCGCCTGGCTCTTCTGTCCATGCCCCCCCCCATTTTTTGCTCTGGCCTTTTCTTCTGCACCCCTCCCTTCTCTTCGTCAACCCAGTTCCTATTTGGTAATGGACTCTATTTTTCTTTGAAGCTAATAAAACACTTGATGGCACGTCCATCATGAGCGTGGCCAAAGCCGAAAATGACGCTCTTTCCTGCATGAATATTTCAGCTCTCTTGTTTACACACGTAGCCTATTCTTCCTTGATGGAGCCAGTCCAACCCCAATTCTCTGCTTTGGAAGCTCGGCTTTAATAAATCACCCTCCTGCAGTGCCCGTCCTCCCATCTGGGGCAGGAACTCTTCCTGCCACCGAGCAGGACACAAAGGTCTGGCTGGAGCTGGTGTCCCACGATGGCGTCAGTCCATCCAAGAGAGAAGAGCCTGAGGAGGGGCGTCCAGGGCCGGGGGGCTCTTCTTTCCTAATCCAAGGTGGCGAACGCTTCCTGCAGGAGAAGCTGGTTCTCTAAATTGACCAGGAAACAAGGGCCTCCCAGGCTTTGTGCTGGCCATGAATGGAGATTTTTAGAATAAACCCAAAAGGCTGGGAGAACTTGCGGAGACTAGGAGATTAGTCCATCCATTGGGGCTTGCAGGACCTTCATGCTCCCAGCAAAGCAAATGAGTGCCACATAGAAGTAAAAGCAACTCACAATTCATCCCAGTTCATCTTCTCTTTTTTTAAAAAGCCCTTTCCTCCTGTCTTAGAATCCAGACTAAGGTTTGGTTCTAATGCAGAAGAGCAGCAAGGGTTGGGCAATGGGGGTTAAGTGACTTGTCCAGGGTCACGCCATTAGGAAGTGTCTGAGGCCAGATTTGAATCCAGGACCTTGTATCTTCATGCCTGGCTCTATATCTATTGTGCCACCTAGCTGCCCTTATCTTTTCTTTTTCAGAGAAAATAAATAGAAAAATGCTTACCCTCTCTGCTCCTCCTTAAGAAAACCAAAGAACAGCCCAACTTAGGATGCCATTGGTATTTGGAATGATGGACAAACTTTCCCTACGAAGGCGAATTATCACTTACTCTGTAACTTAGGCTTAGAGAATGACCTGCGGATCCGGTGACTTGTTCAGGGTCTTATAGACACTATATATGAGAAAGAGAATTTGAACCCGAGTCTTTCTGACCTTGAGGTGGTCTCTCTCTCCATTATGCCACACTATTTCTCTCATTCGTTTCTGGGGAAGGAAACACCAACAAATCCATCTGAAAGCAGTAAACCCCCATAGTTAAAAGATGCTGCAATGCCTCATTCTGCTCATTTGGAGGCTCAGAATCCCAGTGGTCATCACAGAGCCAGAGGGCTCTGCCGCCTCCCACCTTTGCCATCTTAGCCACACCAGGACGTCGTCACACGGGAGGACGAGGGAAACAGCGGGACAGGTGACTGCTATTTCCTGTTCTCTCTGGCAGTGCACCCCGAGGACTGGCTTCTTAGTTCCATCCTTCCCTCCTATCAGCTTCTTGATAAAAATCTTCCTTTGACCAGTAATGGCGACCCCAACCATTGGACCCAGCTGTTTATTCTCTGCCTTCGGGAGTTTGGCGACCCAGCTGGACAGCAGCTTCAGGTGGAGCTGGACAGCCAGATTTGGGTCATGGCCCCCATGGCCAGGGGCACAAGAGAACCTCAACTTCAAGACATTTGTTACTGTCAAGAGTGACTGGAAAGGAGGCCTCCTATGGAACCAGAGGTCCATATTCGAATCCAGACCCCACCATTTACTATCCATGTGACCATGGCCATGGCAGGCCACTACCGTGTGAAACAAGGGAATGTGGGCTACCGAGGCCCGTTCAGGTTCTCAGTCTCTGAAGTCTTTGTTCCCCACTGTTGTTTGGGACTGATTTTTAAAATTCTCTTCTGTCAGTGAGGCACAGAACCTCCTAGGTCTTGAGATGAAAGCGACTTTATGGATTATCTGGTCCTATAACCCTCACTTCATGATTTATTTTTATTTTCAATTAACAAGCATTTTTCTTCTGTCTTCTATCCAATTCCCTCATATGCATCGAGGGGGAAAAAAGGTAGAAAAAATAAAATATTTGTAATGAATATTTACAGTTAAGCAAAACAAATTTCCACCTTGGCTGCAACCCTCTCATTTCACAGATAAATGAATGAAAAAATTATTAATAATGAAAGCTAACATTTATATGAAGCAACTAGGTGGTGAAATGGATAGAATACCAGACCTGGAGTCAGGAAGACCTGGGTTCAAATCTGCCCTCAGACACTTAGTAGGTGGATGACTGTGGACAAGTCATTTAGTTTTTGTTTGCCTTAATCCACTGGAGAAGGAAATGGTAAACCATTCCAGTATCTTTGCTAAGAAAATTCCAGTCCACTATTGCTATGTTATGGTTCATGGGGTCATGCAGAGTCAGACACGACTGAAGAATAGCAAAACATTTATACAGCTCTTGAGGTTTGTAAATATTCTCTTATTTGACCCTCCTAACAATCCTGTGAGGTAGGTGCTATTATTGTTCCAATTTTACACACAAGGAAACTGAGGCAAACAAAGGTTTTGTTTTTTGACATTACTCCAAAGTCACATAGCTACTAAGTATGTGTGGCAGAATCCAAACTCATATATTCCTGACTAAAAGTCCAATGTGCTATCTACTTTGCCACCTGACTAGCCAATAAGTGCCTACTGTGTGCCAGACACTAAGAATACAAAGACATTTTCTTCAAGGAGCTTAATATTCTCAAGAGATAGACAAGGCTTAGAAGGGAATGGTGGCCACAAAAGTGAATATTTCCAGAGGAGTCCCAGTGATAGTAAATGGATCTGTGGGACATCTAATCATCATGCCCTTTCTTGAAGTCAGGGTAATATTTATATTTAGGTGTATATTTCTAAAGCAAGATAAGGAACTCAGAAAGGTTAAGTCACTTGCTTATGATCACTCCAATAACTGTCCTAGAAATGTTAACATGTGCTTCAGAGAAGGAGTTGACCATTATAGACCGGAAGAGACTCCAGAGAAATGATTTCCAGGTCTTTCCTCCTAGAAGATGGAAGGATCTTAGGGTTTTAGGTTTGGATGGGACCTTAGAGGATGTTTCAGCCTTTTTCAAATGATGTAGTGAATAGAATATGGGACCTGGAGTCAAGAAGACCAGTTCAAATCCCTCCACAGAGATTTATGTCTTTTATAACCTTGGACAAGTCACTTAATTTCAGGATGCCTCAGTTTTCTCATTTGAAAAATGGGCATAATAATAGTTCCTCCCTCACAGAGTTGCTGGAAGGATACAACGAGATTATATTTATAAAGCACTTTGTTTATCTTTTCAGTGTTATAATGCAAGGATGACAATGACAATGGATTGCCAACCCCTTTCTCCTACATGACCTGTGACGAATTGAAAGACATTTCTCTCCCCTCATTGATCCCACCCCCACCCAGGATCAATGTTCCAACAGTGCTCTTCCCCCCTCCCCTGCCATGGAGCTGTTTTCCAATTGGAAGCAATTGTTCATAAAAACCTCACCGTAAAGAAAAACACAGGGAGCTAATACACTTTGGGCCAAGTCCAGCCCTGAAATGATGAAGTCAGCCACGGGTCTTGCCTATTAGGCTTTGGCCCACAACAGCCATAAATTGGTCGTATGTCATAAACAGAGCCCTCTCTTGCACTCCCAGAGATTCCCGGAAACCAGTTAAATTCTCAGTCACTGGTCATTAGAGTAAAATGAGAAAGATAAACAGTTGCTAAATTAGTTCTGGACTTAAAGGGAAGTCCATTTAGAACAGGCTCCCTTTGCTAGGCTTCTCTCCTGCTGTCCAGGAACCCTGGAAATGGAAGATCGATGTGTTTTTCAGCAAAGGTAAAGTCCTGGCTCTACCTGAGCTCTCCTGCCTTGGGAGAGTGGCGATCATGGTGGCAGCCCCTGTGATGGACAGGGATTAATAGTGAAAATATGGGATCATTTCGTAAGGGGTTTAAAATGGTGAAATGAACAGAAAGCTGCTGAGGAGGGCTTGTTGACATGTTCCTGGGAGTCTAGGACCCAGGTAGGCTGGTGCCCTGATCCCTGGCTGGCTTCCTCGGTTGAATTTGTTGCAAAATCAGATTGCAGAAACAGCAAACTCCATTTAGGTTCCACAATCTTGACCAAAAGACCCTTCTCTTTTCTAGCAGTGACAAATTTGATCAGATGGATGCCCAATGATATTACCTTTCCTTCCCAGCACTGCCGAGTCTAGAAATGGTTTGTGACAGGAAGCCTTTTTATAGCCTTCCTTTCAAAATGCATTTACCTTTTAACAATACCTCCTCTGCTAGTAAAAATGCAATTGTGACTCACAGAAAATCAACATGTTTTAGGCTTTCTGAGTGTATTTAAACTGTCAACAGTGGGCAGTCACCTGATATCTCGTATCTGCCTGGAATGACCCGGCTTAGTTCTAGCAATGGTCCAATGACCTAGGGCTCCTCAGGTGAGCTTTGGGGCAGGTGAACTGCAGATGACCTGAGTGGTCAAGGAAGCTCTTGCTTGCCTGGCGGGCTGTCACCCATGCTAGTGTTGATCTGGAGATGATTGCCCAGGGCAATGTGTACTGATGGGACAGCCAGCTGCGGAGGTTCATGATAACCATCACTGAGACCTGTGTGAAGGTCCCAGTTCTCACTGTGTCTTCCCTAGCAATGAATGAAACCCTTGGGCAGTAAGCAACCTCATCTGCAAAGTACACTTCTGGGTCAAAAGGCTACCCTGCTCCTTAGCCATTGCTCTCCGGGGTTACCCGTTAGCACTTTTCTAGAAGGGTGGTTGTTGTTAACATTTGAAAATCATGGCAAATGGCCTCTCATGGGAAATACTCACTATATTTTGGGGAGAGACTATCAGGGACAAATATTTCTATTAGCAAAGAAATGGTTACTTGTTTTCAGGTCTTCAAAACTTTAGAGGAGGTTTATTTAAACTTAATTTTTTACTGATATCTTTTGTGTTCATGTAATCTCTATTTCTGAATATATTCACTATTCAGGGTGCCATCTCTTATAACAAAGAATAAAAAAGGAATGGCTCATTGAGTAGGGGAAATAAAATCAACCAACATATTAGCCAGATCTGATAGTAAAAGTAATAGTCTGCACTCATCCTCCTCCATTTTGGAAATGAAGAGAGAGAGGTACATTTTTTCAATTCTCATCTGAAACAAAGTCTTGCCAGTTTCACTTTTTTGTCATTTACCTGGTTATAGCCTTCACATATGTTGTTTTCTTATATCCACTTAATTCACTCTGCATCAATTCAAGTATGTCTTCCTTTGATTCTTTGAGTTCATCCTATCATCATTTCCTACAACACTGCCATACTCCATTTATATCCATGTATCATAATTTGTTTAGTCATTCCCCAATTGATGATTATCTGCTCTATTCCTAGTTCTTTGCTACTATATAAACAGTTTGGTGTGTATGGGATCTTTCTTTTTATTTTGACCTCCTTGGGTGATATGTCGTATAGCGAGCTTCCTAGGGTACTGACATTTTTACCGTTGTTTAAAAACAGAATTCTAAATTGCTTTATAGAATGATTAGACCAATGTACCAGCCCACCAATAATGTATTAACATGTCTGTTTTCCCACAGCTCCTCCAAACAGATTATTCTATGACTTTAAGTGTGTGTGTGTGTGTGTGTGTGTGTGTGTGTGTATATAGTTTTTTTGAACCAGCAGGATAGAGTGTTGGAGTTGCCATGAGGAAGAACTGAGTTAAAATTGTCCCTCAGACACTACTAGTTTTGTGACTCTGGTCAAGTTATTCATTCAACCTCTCTCAGCTTGTTTCCTCATCTGTAAAATGGGGATAATAATGCCATCTACCTCACAAGGTTTTTGT
This sequence comes from Monodelphis domestica, assembly GCF_027887165.1. Taxonomy (NCBI): domain Eukaryota; kingdom Metazoa; phylum Chordata; class Mammalia; order Didelphimorphia; family Didelphidae; genus Monodelphis; species Monodelphis domestica. The sequence continues at coordinate 310,299,097 of NC_077231.1, forward strand.
GAAGATCAAATGAAACAAACATTTTGCCAGCCTTTGAGTACTGTATAAATGCTAGCTATTATCACTATTCACAGTCATTTCCTAGCACATGCCTTAAATTGTCCTGTTACGTTATATCCCCCACCACTCCCAGAATAGGGATTTCTTAGAAATGAAGGAAAAAATTAAGGAAAATTTAAAATGGAGAGGTGGGAGTTTGGTAATGTATGTGACCTTCTACATCCATAGGCTGCTCCTTCCACCTGACTGAGAGGGGAGTAGAAGGCTTTTTTTGCTTCTCTTTTCAGCCAAGTCCAAAAGCTCTATAAATTCCCATTGTCCACACTTTCATGACATTTAATTAGAGGTATTATGGCCAATTGGGTAGGGATACCAAACTTGGATTCAAATGGACACGTGCTAGCTCTGTGACTCTGGTCAAGTCTCAGAATGATAGAGCTAGGGTTGGAAGGGACCTTTCAGCTGCCTCCTTCCATTTTTCAGATATGGAAACTGAGACCCAAGGAGGTTAAACAACTCACCAAGGTCACACAGATAGTTAGCATTGGTTAAACTGGGATAATAAATGACATTTATGAAGAGCTATGCACTATGAGTGTGAGTTATATTGATTATTGTTAATAATAATTTCTGGTCAAGATAAGTCTAAATAGAAATTCTGGAAGGACTCAGTGATTGTCCATTGAAGGATGGAATAGATTTTCTTTTTAAAATTTGTTTTCTCTTTGAGCCTGTGCACACCTTAGAGGAAAGAAGGACTGTGACAGATCATTAAGTGCCTGAAAGACTGGCTGGGTGAAGTACTTCCATGTTACTCCGTACCTGGGGTCCCCTGAATGGTCACACTGGGGCAATGATTATATTATGAATATGACAAGGAGGACCAGCTGCATCAATTAAATGGGTTTCGAGTCAGCATTCCTAACTTCACGTGCTCCCTTTCTGTTTTGCTTGGTGCCTTGCACGGCCGACTTTTGGCAGAATTGGACCTGTTTGGATTAGTGGAGGGGAACGAGAGGCCAGGAGAGTGATAGACTTGGAACATATGGCAAGAAACAGGAGTGTGATAAAACGTATTTGCTAGATGCAGGAATGACCTTCATAATTCACCTTTTCCCCTTGGACCCAACGAGAAGCCTTCCAGTGGCTACCTCTCCAAATTATCTGCATCTATAAAGAGAGTCCAAGATGGTACCTTAAATTACTCAGTTGGCGCTTCATAAATGTTAATTGATGTTGACATACACATAGTGACTAGCTGAGCAGTCATCGAGTAGAGTGCCATGTTCTTGGGGGATTTATTGCATTTGATGCAATGGGTTCCTTCAATAGCTAATGGGAATGTCCATTTAATTCATATTAAAAATGAGTATTTCGCTCTTTACAGAAGAATCCCATAGGAAGCTCAAATATTTTGAAAGTACCAAGTGGAAAGGAAGGAAAGGTCCAGTTTTCCAATGACATCATTCATCCAGCTTTGAACTGAAAATCAGAAACAGACACGGGAGGGACCTTAGAGGATACCTCGCTCCTTGTTTGGCCCTTGGTAATTGATGCTTGTCCATGAATTATTTTCCCTCTCTTTGAATCTTGTTCTACCTACCCTGAACCCCCTCCTACCCTTGAAGGCAGAGACTGTTTCATTTTTGTCTTTGGATCCCCAGTGCCTAGGACCTAGCTGGCTCTTCAAAATGATTATTGGATTGAGGTTAATGCAAGGATTCGTGACCTGGGATCCACCAATGCTTTGGCGTCCTTGAATAAACTTCAGGAGGTCTGTGAACTTGGAGAGGGGAAAGGAAGGCAGAAGAAGGAAAGAAGCATTTGTTTGACACCTACTATGTGCCAGACACTGTGGTAAGGCCTTTTCAAATGTTATTTCATTTGATAAATTAAGGGGGAGACTCCACATCTTTGTCTTCACTATCCTCTGACTGAAATCTAGCATTTCCTTCAATTATTTAAGCATTATTCTGAGAAGGGTCCTTAGGCTTCACCAGACTGCCACAGGAGTCCGGGTCAGAGAAGGGTTAAAAATCCCTGGTTTAATCTAAATGAATCCAAGTCCAGTCTCTTTGTTTTACAGATGAGTATGTTGCCATGTGCAGAGGTTCAGTGACTTATCAAAGGTAAGGAGCAGAGCTAATATTGGAACTACAACGCCCACATTCTAGGTTCCCCTCCATCACACAGTGTTGTAAAGTCATGAGATCTAGTGTTTTCATAATATTACTAGCTAACTTTTGCACTTATTATGTGCCAAGTGCTATACTAAGCACTTTACAAATACATCTTACTTGCTATTATTATCTTCACTTTACAGATGAGGAAACAGAGGCAAACAGAGGTTAAATGACTTGCCCAGGGTCACATAGCTAAGAAGTATCTGAGACTGGATTTGAAACCAGATCTTTCCAGGCACTATCCACTTGCCTGACAGGAGAAACAATAGGTGTGTTTTTGTTTCCTATTGAAATTTAGACCCCCCTAGGCTTGTACCCTAAAGAGACAATAATGAAAACTGTTCGTACAAGAATATTCACAGCTGCGCTCTTTGTGGTGACAAAAAATTGGAAAATGAGGGGGTGCCCTTCGATTGGGGAATGGCTGAACACATTGTGGTATATGATGGGGATGGAATACTATTGTGCTCAAAGGAATAATGAACTGGTGGATTTCTGTATGAACTAGAAGAACCTCCAGGAACTGATGTAGAGTGAAAGGAACAGAACCAAGAGAACATTGTACACAGAAAGTGAAACATTGTGGAACAATTCAATGTAAAAAGACAATCCCAAGGAACTCACAAGAAAGAACACTATCCACAACAAGAGAAAGAACTGTGGGAGCAGAAACAGACGAAAAACAAATGACTTATCATTTGTTTATATGGATATATGATTGGGGGTTTTGGTTATAAAAGACTGCAAAAATGAATAATACGGAAATTTTTGTGATATATTTGTGGACGTGCTTATTGGATCTAGGAGTGGGGAGGGAAGAGGGGAGAGAAAGAAAATGAAATATACAAACATGGACAAATATCTTTAAAAGAACCAAAAAAAAAAAAAGAAATTTCGATCCCTTTGTCAGGGCCGGGAAGCTGGAATGGTGGCTACTGCAGACTAGAAGAGGGAGGACTCTACCCAGGGCTTCAGAGGAATATGTTCAGATGTAAGTTTTTTTTTTTTGCTTTAAAATAAAAGTCGTTGGCCCTCATCTTTGTTCAATAAATGTTCACTGATGATGAGAGTTGGTTGGAGAAGAAGCTGACTGGGCTCCATGCTCATCAATAATTGGTATTCTGGCTTACACTATGTTTGTTTAAACAATCAGAGCAAGGGTTTGGCATAAGGATGGACTCTCAGAATATGACTTGAAGCCCCAAGTGAGGCCAGTTTGGATGGGAGCCCCTCAGTCACTGTGGCCCCCTGGAAACTTTTGGAAATAAGAATGTTGGAGACTTCCTTTATACTGCGTTAGCCTGTGACCTGAGTGGGGAGCCACAAGGAACCCTGGCATTCAGTTAGGTTAGAATTATTGGAAGAGAGAAGCAGAGGAACGAGAAAGATGGAGAAAAAAGGGTGAATGAAGGGCTGCTAGTATGGAGGGAAAATGTGGCACCCCAACATGGCCAGAGCCCCAGAAACTGCTCAGAACGGACCCACTGGGTGAAATCTCTCCCTAGTTGCTGTAAGATTTCCTCTTGCTCTTGAATCAGAGTTTAGTCACCTAAACTAACCTTTCTGAGTTCCTTCATTACCATTTAACTTGCTTGCTTTGTAAATGTCTACGGTTGTCTTAGGAATAATAAGCCAATGACGGGAGGGTGGCACTACTTCCTTCATCTCCGTATGCCACCTGGTAGAGGTGGGCACGAGAGAAAATCATTTAGAGACGAGGAAAAGCAGCTGGACTGGATTGGGAAGGAATGCTTTGAATGGAGAATTGGGATCAGGCGAGCGGTTCTCAGTTCCATGAGCAATCTTAAGGGGTGGAAGCGACCAGAAGAATGGCAGCCAGAGAGGGACGATTCACTTGGCTCTCAAATACATCCCTGAACTTTTCTGAGTCCACTGTGTGTTCTGAGCCATGGAACTAGCACAGGCTGCATTAACTCGTTTTACAAGCTTAAGTGCTACTAAAGGCACCGGCAATGCTGTGAATTGGTCCAACTGTTCTGGAAAACATCTTGGAATTGAATAAACTGTTCAGACCCTTTTCCCCCCACCGTCCCACTACTGGGCACAGGCTCCAAGGTCAAAGACAAGAAATAATGGCCCCATTTATCAGAATATTCACAGCAGCAAGTTTTTTTTCTGTGTGCAAACAAAAAGCAAGAGAAAAATTGGTGCCTGTTGGTTGTGGAATGGTTGAACAACTTATGGCCTGTGAATACAAGGGAAGATTTGTGGCCCTTACGAAGCAGGAGAAGATGTGCGTAAGCTGATTCCGAGTGAATAATAATTATTATTATAGTATAGCACTTCAGAGTTTACAAAGAATTTTACATCTATCATTTCCCTTAAGCCTGGGTCAGCTTCAGACTTCCATAAAGGGTGGCTACCTCTTTCTAGGCAGCCTGCCCACTTTGGGGCAACTCTCGTTGTTAAAAAGATTTTCCTACTTAAGACTACATTTGCCTCTTTGCGATTGGATCTGCCCGTTAGAACCAAGCAGCCTACTTACTGCCTTTTGAATCTCTTAGTGAAGTACCGCCATTTCCATCAAATGAGTCTTATCTAGAACACTCTTGGAAGTAGAAAGGGGGCTAAATTTGAATCCAAAGCCCTGGATTAAAATCTTTCTTGGATACTTCCTAGCTAAGTCTCATCTTGTTATTAAGCTTTAATCATTATTGTTATTAATTATCATTAAATAAAAAATTTAAATAATATATAATAAAAATAAACAAAACAACAATATTAATATTAATAAACATTAAGCTTCTCATCTGCCAAAAGAAGAGGATTGGACCCAATGACCTTTACGTTCCTTCCAGCTCTAAATCTAGGATGCTCTGGCCAGTCTTTAGGATCTCTTCCAGCACTAAAAAACAGGGGTGCTCTGCAAGGTTCCTCTTAAAATGTGATACTCAGTCTTGAGCACAATATCCCACATAACCTGAAAGAACAGAGGGCAATTGGACTTGTTCCTGAACAACGTAGGCTTGGAAGCAGCCCACATTCACACCCACTTCTTTACTAAAAATATTTCATAGCTTAATTTAGGGACCATCCTTTGTTAACAAGGTCCTCTTTGATTTAATGGGAGAATCCTGTCTGAGGAGGCCACACTGCGTAAACTATGGGGCTGGCTATAAAATGGAAAAGGAAAAAAAGACAGTCTCTGCCCTCTTATTCAGGCCTGGAAAGCTTGGCAGTCTCAGGCAGTAGCATGGCGGCTAGATGAGTCTGAGCAGCGGCTTTTCCTAGAAGCAGACATGGCATCTCTAGCAGCCTCTTGGACCCTGACCCTTCAGCCCCTCTTCAGGCGAGCCTGGGTGGTATAACTTTGCTGGCACAAGATTGCTGAGGGTCAGAGGAGCCCCCTGAGAGGGGCATGAAGTAGACATTTTGCCTGAAATCCCTGAAGACTCCTTCTTTCCTTTTTGCTCCCTCATGAGAATCCCACCGCAGGACCAGGCTGCAGAATGGAGTCAGGAGACACTTCTGTGCCAGAATCTGCTTGAAGAACCTCATTTTTAGGCTAGGACCCAAATGGCCACCCCTGGCAGGGACGAGGCCCTATGAAAGGCTCCCAAGGAGGAGAGGGAAAAAGGCTGGGCCTTCCTGGTACCACTGGACTTGGAAGAACATTCTTTCCCTTGATCTGGTTGAAAATCTTTACCTTTCCTGTGGAGATGCGAGAAAGATGCCAATAGTGGTCAGCCCTTGGATGAAAGCTGCTACCTGCATATTCCATCCCTGACTAGCTCTTTCCTGGTGAGTTTGGGCTTAGGTAGGAGGGGGAATCCCAGGCCTGTAGCCCAATAGAGTTATCTACTTTTTAAGTGAGGAAATAAGATTATGAGAGGGAAGTTGGTGAGAATCAGGGAAGCCTGCATGGAAGAGACGGTACCTGCACTTTGGCCTGAAGAAAATGTATTGGGGAAGAAAAAGAATTCTGCCAAGGAGAGACAAGAAGGCAGCGTATTCCAGATGTACGTTGGGGGGTTGCGGGGGGGCATTTTTGGACTGTGAAGGGCTTTAAAAATATAATTTTATTTTAAAAATATTTTTCCATGGTTACATGACTCACGTTCTCTCCCTCCCTTCTTCCGTCCCCATCAAAAAGTATTTAAGTAACACCTACGTGCCAGGCACTGTGCTGGGCTGTAGGGAACTTAGAATGAAGCTTGTGTGCCAGTGGGGGAGACAAAATCACACATGTGTGTAATAAACAGAATAAATAGAAAGCAAATAGGAAAAAGTGGCACTAGATGATGCCCACGTTTCCTTCCAGTTCTAAGTCTACGATTCTGTCAATGTCAGGATTAATGGGATTTACCAGGGGACTATTTGTCGGTCCAGGAGCACCATGATCTGAGCTATATTCAGGATTTGGATTGTCCTTTGTGCCGTCATTTTCTGGCCAGGGTTGATCTTCTTGGTGAGACTTCTCGTGGCCAGACAGCTAGTATCAGACTGGAACCCAGCTGCCAATCAGAGAGCTGACAAGCCCATCAATGGTTAGTGTCTCTTAAATCTAGGCTATCCAAATAGATTAGCAGGCCTGCCTTCCTCTTAGCTAACATCTGTCCCCCACACTTCAGTGGAATTACCAGTGAAAGTATGACAAATAAAACGGGTCGTGAACCAAAATTCAATAAAAGCAAAGTTAATTACATGTTTGTTAGAGAATAAACGCACTGTTGGATCAATATGTAAATTCTGACCTTCAATGGTCTTTTCAGACTGCTTTTAAGCCTTTAGTCTTGCAGAGATTAACTTACAGCCTTGAACTTCCTTTTAGGAAGTTACCACACACACAAGCGACCAGGAATCACTGGTTGCTAAGTCTCCAGGATATGGTTCCATTTGGGGGACTGGGAGAAGCTCCAGTAGTAGCAGGAATACCAAAGATCTAGTGGGAGGAATTGTAGAATTCAATCAGTCAATCAACATTTCAGTGTCTGCTGTGTGCCAGGAATTGTGCTGGATGCTGGGAGATACAAAGAGGCAACGGACCAGCCCTGTCTTCAGGAAGCTTACACTTTGATGGGGAAGACAACAAGCCGTGGTGCACAAACAAACTATATACAGGAGAGTTTGGAAATTATGAACAGAGAGAAGGCACTAGAATTAAGAGGGGTTAGGAAAGGCTTCCTGTAAAAGATGGGGCTTTAGTAAGGATGTACAGAAAGCCAGGGAAACCAGGGGGCAGAACCGAGGAAGGAAAGCATTCCAGGCATGGGGGATAGCCGAAGAGAATTTCTAGAACTGAGACAGAGTGCCTTGTTTGTGGAATAGCAAGGCCACTCACAGTCACTGGATTGAAGAGAAGGTAGCCAGTAATATAAGGGTGTGTGTGTGTGTGTGTGTGTGTGTGTGTGTGTGTGTGTGTGTGTGTGTGTTGTACTACTTTTGTGAAGGACTTTGAGTACTAAACAGAAGATATTATATGGAGGTGATTGGGAGCCACTGGAGTTTGGGGATTCTGGCTAGAAGAGCAACAAGGTGGGAACTGTACTTTAGGACAATCACTTGGATGGCCAAATGGAGAATGAATTGGAGTAGGAAGAGATTTGAGGCAAGTTGTCCTACCGGAAGGTTTCAGGATGTGACAATATCCAAGGAGACACTGTAGTTGGCAATGAAAAGATCACTGGTGATTCTGAGGAGAATAATTTCTGGGGAATGTTGGGGTCTGAAGGTAGATTGCAAGGAAGAGGAGAGACAACAGCTTGTTAATGAAAGGACAATTGCATCATACATAGAGGACCAATCTTGAGATCAGGAAGTCTGAGTTCAAGTTTTGTCTCTGGTCTTTAAAAGCTATGTGACCTGGGGGCAGCAAGGTGGCTCAGTGGATAGACAGGCCTAGAGACTGGAGGTTCTAGGTTCAAATTTGGCCTCAGACACTTCCTAGCTATGTGATTCTAGGCAAGTCACTTATATAAACATAGTAGTGAGTCTAAGATGAAAGGTAGGTTTTGGTGTTTTTAAAGAAGCTTTGTGACCATGGGACAGTGACTCATCCTATCAGTGTTTCTAAGAAACTCTCTTAAGGATCTAAATTATAAGAGAAAACTAAGGATGTTGAGCCAGACCTGAAGATGAGAGATTCTAGGTTCAAATCTGTCCTCATATCTTCCTAACTGTGTGACCTTGGACAAGTCACGTATCCTCAATTGTCTAGCCCTTACCACTCTTCTGGTTTGGAATTGGTACTCAGTATTGATTCTAAAATGGAAGGTAAGGGTGATTCATATATGTATATATATACACATAAACGTGTTGTTGGTTTGCATTGGTGGATAGAGCAATCTACACATACGTATGTGCCTACATGTGAGAGGCAGCATGATAGAAGACAGAGAGCTGGCTTTGGAGTTAGGAAGACTTGAATTTAAGAACTTGAATTAGGACACTAGTATAGATAAAACTCTTGTTTACAATTGCCCAGACATACACTGACCCATAAAAACCCAAGAACAATGTTTTAAATAGATGTAGCTCATGTGAACTGGAACAACCTCCAGGAATTGATGCAGAGCAAAAGGAGCAGAACCAGGAGAACATTATACACAGACTCATACATTGTGGTACAATTGAATGTAATGGACTTCTCTACTAGCAGCAATGCAATGAGCCAGGACAATTCTGAGGGACTTATGAGAAAGAACATTATTCACATTCAGAGGAAGAACTGTGGGAGCAGAAACACAGAAGAAAAACAACTGCTTGATCACATGAGTCAATGGGGATATGATTGGAGATGTAGACTCTAAATGATCACCCAAGAGCAAATATCAATAATATGGAAATAGGTCTTGATCAATGAGATATGTAAAACCCAGTGGAATTGCTCATTGGCTATGGGGGAAAAGGAGAAAGAGGGGAGGGAAAGAACATGAATCATGGAATCATGGAAAAATAGTCTAAATTAATTAAATTTTAAAAAATAGATGTGGCTCTATCAAATACTCATTATCTCCAAGCCACAGGAAATGGAAAGCTTTCAAAACATAGAGACCTAGTGGAGGAAAGAAAAACCAAATGGGAATAGGATGAAGTATGTATCATTCCACCATCCTAGCTGCTGCTGCTGCTGTTTTTCTTGAAGATACTTCTAATGACTCTTCAGAAGATGAGTGTGTGTTTTCACACTTGTATTCATTTTTAAAAAGTCATTTGATTCTCCCCAAGAGTCTGCCAAACATTAAATCTAAAAGAATGATGGTTTGATAGCAAATTGTTCAAGGACTCAACTCCATTGAATATAATATGAACAAAATACTACTACAACTTCCTGTGTTCTTTTTAGTGCCAATACTTTGTGTTCTCTTTCGGACCCCTTGGGAGAGCTTGTATTTATTCATTCATGAATATGTTGAATCCCTCAGCAGAAGACCAGAATGTAAGGCATATAAAGTACTTTCAAGCTTGAAATTGCTATTTCAATTATTGTCATTTTGTTCAGTTTTTCCTTTGTGACAAGGAAGGATTCAAGGAGGGTAGGTGGTATATTGGGAAATTATTCTGTCATTTTTTAAAAGGTATAAATAAGTTAATAATTGGGAATTTTCAGTTATGTTCAACCTGAATAATATTCACATGATCTCTGTGTAGATAAAATTCACTCCCCAAGCTTATCCTCCCCAAGCTCCTCCATCCTGCATCCCACTTTGTGTGTGTATGTTTCAGGATGTGGAGCACTCTCTGAGTTGGCACTGTGGTGGAACACGGTCTTGAGTGGGAGCTCTGGTACCTCCTCCTGTGCACTCAAGGGTTTTTTGCATTCTTAAGTGGCTTGGTGGGCTTTGGATTTTGGCTTCCTGATTCAGTTTAGGGTGTTTTAGCTAGGTGATATTTTCTGTCTCCTTCCTATATTTCCCTCTTTTTTACTTTATCCCCATTTTGTTTATTTTTTTTAAACCCTTACCTTCCATCTTGGAGTCAACACTGTGTATTGGCTTCAAGGCAGAAGCGTGGTAAGGGCTAGGCAATGGGGGTCAAGTGACTTGCCCAGGGTCACACAGCTGGGAAGTGTCTGAGGCCAGATTTGAACCTAGGACCTCCACTCTCTAGGCCTGGCTCTCAATCCACTGAACCACCCAGATGCCCCCCCCCCATTTTGTTTAAAACCTAATTGTTAAGAACTACTAACAGAGTTATGACTTGAGAGTTAATTTTATAGATGGCGACCACAATCTCTTTTCTAAAATTAATATTACATTTAATATTTTATTTTCATGATTACATCTCTTAGCTGAAAGATCCATCAGGAGCCTTGTGGTAGCAGTCTCTGCCTGAGCAATAAAGCCATCAAGGAGTCATCCAGCATTATCTTTGGACTTTTAGGGAGGAGGAGCTCATTACCTTCTTTGGATGCCCATTCTTAACTATGGCCAAAGCTCTAATTGTTAGGAAGTTTTGTTTTATGAAGACGATTTGCCTATTGAAACTTCTAACCTTTTCTGTACAGCCAAGTTCACTATGACCCAGAGTTTGTTGGATGACCATGACATACATAGATATATATTAAACAATTTGTTAAGTGATTTCTATGTGCCAGGCACTGTGCTAAGCTCTGGGTATACAAATACCAGCAAGAAAGATAGCCTCAGCCTTCAAGGAATTGACATTCTAGTGGGGGAAGATAACACTTAAAAGGGGAGCTAGGAATAGTTTAAGCATAATTCACATTCTTAGGATTTCATGTATTCAGATTCTCTTGGCAATCAGCTCTTCAGATCTGGCTTGGTCTTTCCCTTAAGGTCTTTCCCCCACTAGGAAATGACCTCTAGCCCATAGCATCCAGGGGCTTTCTCCCACTAAATTGAAAATGAAATCAACTTGGTCCCTTGGAATGGGATTTTTTGAACAATAGAATGTTCTATTGATGACTTCGGTTATAAGCTGGCCTTTTGTAAGCCCTCCCCCATTTGTATTGGTTTGGATGTTTTGGGGTGTAGAAATGCTGGCATGCAGGCATTGCCTATGTTCTCAATGTTTCTGGGGCTTTTGATCTCGGTAAATTTCCACCAAAAGCTAACTTGCCCAGATAGAAGAGGGGAGCAAGCCAAGTGGACGAGGTTTTTGCTGTTGAGGAAGCAGGGAATGCAGAATTGAGAATTTATGGCATGGCAGGAAGCACATGAAGTTAGTTAGGTAGAAGAGAGAGTAGACAGCAGCAGACTCGAGCAGAGTAGATCATGGTTGCTGACATGATCGATATTCACTTCCTTTCCCAATCCCGCTTCCCATTCTGGGAAAGCTCCTTGTCCAGCCCCTTTACTTCCCATCTTTTCTCTAACAAGGAGGGATGAAAAGAAATGGAACCTTAGTGCTTCTATTCATATCCACTCTGCTTTGTTTTGTTTTGATGCTTCTAAAAAATGTTTTATGGTATTTTGAAATTGCCATTACATTATAAGGCCATTTACATTTTTTTTTTTAGTACAAACCAGTAAGGACATGATGTGAGATTCTTTTTTTTTTTAAATTTTTTAATAACCCTTACCTTCCGTCTTGGAGTCAATACTGTGTATTGGCTCCAAGGCATAAGAGTGGTAAGGGCTAGGCAATGGGGGTCAAGTGACTTGCCCAGGGTCACATAGCTAGGAAGTGGCTGAGGCCAGATTTGAACCTAGGACCTCCCATCTCTAGGACTGGCTCTTAATCCACTGAGCTACCCAGCTGCCCCCATGATGTGAGATTCTAAGAGAAAAAACTAACACAGAAGAGAGAGGAAATTTTTCCTAGCTCAGGAGGAGATGGGGGGTGAGGAGGGCAAGGGAGAGGGCAAGAGCTACGTAGAGACAGAGTTTCTGTAATTTAGTAATTCCTGATGATCTATGTATCAAGCTGCCGTTGAATCTGGAAAGATGCTTAAAAAGGAGATGAGCGGGTAGCAATGAGAAGTGGAAGCTGGTATGTTTATTCTGGAGGTGATATATTCTGCACAGAGTTCCTACCCACAGCTTCAGCTGGCTACACTTAGATGAGGAGAGAGACAGCATAGCCTATTAGATAAAACACTGGGCTTGGATTTCCGGGATTTCAAGAAATCTTATGAAGGACACTTGCTGTCTCCAGACAAATCACTTAATCCCTCTCAGTCTCAGTTTCCTTACCCATTAAGTAAGACTGAAAACAATACTCACAATATCTACTCACAGGGCTGTAGTAAAGCTCAGATGAGAGGGTGTGTGTAGTGTAGACTTTAAAAAATAATGGGATCATTTCTTTGGTGAATGGAAGGGATCCTCAAGATCATTTTATTCAACTCTCACCTTGGAGGAGACCACCGGGACTTAGGGAAGCTAAGGGATTTACCCAGTGTCCTAAAGGTGGCAAGGGGGCAGAATCAGGATTTGAATGCAGGGCCTCTGACTTATTTCGATGCTCTTTCCATTATGTGGCACTCTGTGAATGCGAGCTTATTAGTATTATTACTCTAAGTTATTTCCCTATAAAGTATACAAGACAGCTCTTGTGTTGATACAAATTTCAGTTTCCAGTATATGTTATTTGTTGGACTTTTGGGTTAGGATGGTTTTAGGGATCAAAGCATCACATGCCCTCTCGTGAGCTGGAGTCTGGAGAAAGAATAAGGCCACAAAGGTGGCCTTCTTTCATTTTAAACCTTAAACGGCAAAGCTGCCGACTTCTTCCTACCACGCAGGGAAACATCTTGTCTCCCGATACCAGTACGGGAGAGGGAAGACCTTGAACATCCCTCACCCCTCGGCCCTTCAGAAATGGCTCCGGGCTTGTCTGAAATTTTTCTCGGGAGAAGTTGGTGCCAGCTGTGATCCTTTCACCAAGCCAGGCTCATTTCTTTCATCTCTGCCCACCCAGAGGTGAGGATGTTGGAAGGAAATGACGTCTGCCCCTGCCAGTCAGGGGCTCCCCCCTAAATTGAGAAGGAAATCGCCGTGGTCCCTTGGAAGGGGATTTTTGAACAATAGAACTGCGTCCTCGCTGTCCCTCCCTTCCACTTAGCGCAATGGGTATCTGCATGTTCCAGGGGCTTCATTTCAGCCGAAATCAGAGAAAGCTCGTGACTTAAGAGAACGATCCTGCCGGAGTTGGCGGCCTGACCCCCCCCCCCCCCCCCATCGGAATATCACACACGCCGCTGAAGGTCAATCCATAATCATTCTGACAGTTTCCTCCAGAGCTTTGCTTCCGGAGATGCTCTTTAGAAACTGCAGGCTGTGGCTGTCCCACGTCAAGCCTGGCTCGTAGGAGACAATGGAGAGCGGGACGCCCCCTCCCCCCCCCCATTTCTGAGTGGGCGGCTGCTAAGGAATGCCCTTCCGGCTCCCGGACTTCCCTGGGCCCACCTGGACAGTCTCTCTCTTCCTCAGCCACCTGCTTAGGCTGCCTGTGCTTACTGGCCCTAAAAGCAGCAGCAGCGGCTCCAGGGAGAGACACGCTGGTCGGTGCAATCTCCGAGGCAGGAAGGCTTCGATCCTCAGTGAGGCTCCCTAGAATCTGAGCGCCGTAAACGCGCCCGGCAGTCAGCAGGGACTCTTAATGACAGCGCTGTCTATAACGGCATCGTCAAGCAAGACATTGGCATAAATCATTGGCACATTGCAAACTGTCACTTCTGTCACCCTCTCCGTGATGTGATCTTTAGTCTTTCAGATCTATAGACTGGCATTTGGACCCGCTAAGCAGCCGGCGCTCCGCCTTGCATATTAAAGGCCTTTCCGCCAATATCCAAATGCTGAAGTCATCCCTGCTTTAAACTATTTTGAAGCCATTTGCATAATTCTCCCCCCCCACCCCCACCCCCACCCCTCCTGGAGCCGAGCCGTGGAATCCGACGGTGTCTGCTGTTCCTGGGATAGAGATACAGAAGTGGCAGTTGAGGCCATAAAGAAGAAGAAGAGGAAGAGCAGCTATTATTCCTTTTGACAAGCTCCAGGGGGAATGATGAGGGGAGGGAGGGGACAGTCAACCCCAACTCCCCCCCCCCCCAGACGCGATTGGCGTGACTTTTAAATGCCAAAATGGCTTTAGTTGGAATCTAAACTAAATCGAGAAAAGATGCTGTTTGGAGTGGGGAAATAAATGGGCATGGGGACCCCCAAATAGTAGCTATGCCAGCAAGCACAATCATTTTGCCCTTGGCTGGATAAAAGCAAATAAATCTGCATCTGTACATAATCTGACTGAGAATAGGCTTGTTTCACTGTAACTTGATTTGGGCATCTGTACTCAGCAGGGCTGCTCTTGCAATGGCCAGCCTTGCAGGTCTCCTGTACCTGGAAAAACTGCCTTGGGAGGTAGTGAGTTTCCATTCACTAGAGGTATTCAAGCAAAATCTGGGTGACCTCTTGGGGGAATCTTACAAAGGAGATTCTGGATCAAGCACAGGTTGCCGAACCTATTCAAAATGAGACAATGTCTATAAACTGCTTTTTTAAAAACTGAGAGAAAGCTACCTGACAACCTTTCTGAAGTATTCTCCTTCCTTCTCTCTCCCCCTCCTTCTCCCTCCCCCCTCCATCTTTCTCCCTCTCTCTCTTTTTCTGTCTCCCTGTCCTCCCTTTCTCAGTCTCTTTCTCCCTCCCTCACTCCCTCTACCTCTCCCTCTTCCCTTCCCCCTCCCTCCCTCCCTCTCCCCCCCCCCACTGTGGTTGTATGAAATCTTTTCTCAGACACTTCTCAGCTGTGTGACCTTGGACAAGTTATGTAATCCCATGTGCCTAGTCCTTGCCCTACTGTTACTAAGACAGAAAGTAAGAGTTTAATAAACAAACAAATAAAAAAAAAACTGGTTGTACTAGATAGTGAGAGACAGGAAAATACAAGGAACAGAAAGCTAGAGTTGGAGTCAGAGGACATGAGTTCAAATCTCACCTCCACTACTTACTCCCTATACCACCTTGAGCAAGTCCCTTAACCTTTGTGAGTCTCCACTTTCTTATCTGCCAAATGAGACAAGTAGACTTGATGGCCTTTGAGAGGCTTTCCAGCTCTAGAATGATGACGATTTCTGTTGGGCTCTCATGATTGGGTGGGCCATTGTAGTGGGTATGGTTAGTTTAATTTTACTTTTTCCTGGTAAATACACTTAGTGTCTGAACACCTTTAGGTACAAGGGACGGTTACTATCTTCAAGGAGCTCACAATCATGTGTATCACCAAGTTGGTCCCATTTGGCTACATGATCCATTGATCTTCCCACAGTGACTCAAGCCAGTGGTCTGTCTTTCTAATTCCAGTCTTACACCAGTCCTGTAGTATAGCTATGGACGCAGCACATTGAGGTCTTCAAAGGCTAGAAAAGAATCAGTCCCCAACAGGCAATGGAGAGGCATCAAATGGGGGTGAGTGAATAGATTATAAACAAGAAAATTTGGAAGAGAACCAGAATAAAAGGATGTCGTTTAAGAAATTCATGAAGGGGCAGCTGGGTAGCTCAGTGGATTGAGAGCTAGACCTAGAGGCGGGAGGTCCTGGGTTCAAATCTGGTCTCAGACACTTCCCAGCTGTGTGACCTTGGGCAAGTCATTTAACCCTCATTGCCTAGCCCTTACTGCTCTTCTACCTTGGAACCAATACACAGACTTGATTCCAAGATGGAAGGTAAGGGTTTATATATACATATACATATATATATGTATATATATGTATATATATATATAAAGCAATTACTGAGCAATGATGATGAGCTAGTTATGTGGCCAGATAATGAGCTACCCTATATATATTCCATGGGTGTCTTCAATTTCCTGAGAAATTAAGGAAGGTCACTTGCATGGTGAATAAAAGCTCTGTGGGTAACTTAAAAGCAGAGGTTGTGGGCTACAACACTGGTAGGACCAGGGAGGTGTTGTTGGGCAGTTGGGGCTTCCTTTGCCCCATATGGATGGATATAAAGACCCATCTGTCAGCCCTTTGGTCAAGAAAATATGAACGCTGTTTTCAGGGCTTTGGCAAAGAGCTCCTCGGACACCAGGAGACCTCTGCTGACTGCTTTATATCTTCTTGCCAGTGGATTTCATCTGCTTTTATTCCCTTGAACTTATTTTTAACTATGTTGGAC
Organism: Monodelphis domestica; assembly: GCF_027887165.1. Taxonomy (NCBI): domain Eukaryota; kingdom Metazoa; phylum Chordata; class Mammalia; order Didelphimorphia; family Didelphidae; genus Monodelphis; species Monodelphis domestica. The sequence continues at coordinate 310,315,330 of NC_077231.1, forward strand.
CTGCTTTTGCCAGATGGATATTTGAATCTATTTTTTGATTGTCAGTTGTTTGTCTGAGCTCTCCAGGCCTGAGTGATCCCTTGTACCAGGTGCAGAACATGTCCTGGAGTGTGATGTGGACAACGAGACAACAAGATGGGCAGCTGTGAATGGAGTGATGAGCCACTTCATCGGAGAGGAGAGCCATGTCAAGTGGAGAATCGGGATGGTCCAGTTCCTGCACCTCACATCCCCACTTCCTAATCTGTTTTCCCAGAGAGTCGGGGGCTAGTGGTTCTCATCATCCCATTTTCTGATGCCATTTTTCCTCCTTGCACTTTCAGTGAGAGAACCTTGGCCCAGTTTAGACCCTAAGTAGAGCGCTTGGAGGCATTCCAGACTGGAGCATGTCTCTCAGGGTATATGGAGTCTCAAGCCTATTTACTAGGGCATCTTGGGGAATTCCAAAGCTGCCCTAGGTACTCAGATGGTTCACTGGCTTCCAGGAGCATGTGGCTTGAGTTCACTTGACATGCTGAGGTAAATCAAAAGACAGAACCCAGTTCATGGAGTAAAAGAGCCTAGGGAAAAGCGGCATCTATCCAAGAGTCCTTGGCGAAATGTGTTTCCTTCTTCCTTCTTGTCTTGGGAACAACTGAACTTCTAACACGGGGAGTCCTTTGTGTTTCCTGCTCTTCGTTTCCTTTTCTAAAACATCAGGACCCATCTCTCTTCTTGGAGCAGACATTCTGGTTTGTAAAAAACAATCAGGCTTCTGTCTTGGAAGGCTGAGTCTGGAAGGGAAACATCTTTGCCGATTAAGTCGTGAAGCTCTCAGTTTCTATATCAGCTATGATAAAGAGATAGACAGAGAGAAACAAAGAGGGAAAAACTCGATAACTGTCAGAGCGGGGCCTTGCAAACCAAATTCTTCCTGGGAAAATGTGTATTTCCTAATGCAAAGAGAAATGAGTAGAGCTGGGAGAACATTATTTTAGGAAGAACACTGTAAATACAATTATAAAAATCTTAAGAACTTTGATCAAAGAAATGACCAATCACATCTCCATAGGTCTGAGGATGACGTGCACTGTCTCCACCAACAAAGATGATGGACTCAAGGTACAGAACAAACTGTAACTTTGGACATGGCCAATGGGGGAATTTGCTTGGCTTGGCTCTGCATGTTCTTTATGAGGTTTTTTCCCCCTTTCTTTTGTTCAGTTGGAAGGATTAGGGGAGGAGAGAAAGAGATGGGAGATAGTGTTGACAAAAAAAAAAAGAGTCATTGAATCTTCTTTTTTCTTTCCTAATGTATGGAAAGCAACAAAAAGAAAGCCAGAAGGAAACATGTAGAAGCAGGACATCAGGCAAGGATTCTTAGTTTCATGTGCAATGCTCTTTTTTTGTTCCATATACTCTGTATATGGCAATACTCATTTTATTTGGTGTTTAAGTTCAGAATTAAAAAAAAATAAATTCAAACCAAATCTATAAGCCTTTCCATGACTATCAATGAATTCCTTTAAAGGGCTTTTAATCTGGAAGTCTGTGAACTTTTTTTCCCAACATTTTGATAATAGTATGTCAGTACAGGTGTTTTCTTTTACATTTGTGTGCATTTTATGCATTTAAAAATGATTCTGCAAAGGGGTCCATTGACTTCACCAGATGGCTAACGAGGTCCATGGCATGTGAAAGATTAAGAGCCGACATGCGCACTAAGACTCTTGTGCCAACCTTGTTCTGCTCTCCAATCTAATGCTAATACGGCAGAAATAGCTCTTTTAACTTACCTTATGTTGGAAAAAGTTCGTGTTATCAAATATTTTGAAACCACCAAGTCCTTGAGGCCTCCAATAATTTGAGAGTTTAATTAGTAAGCCCCATTTTGGATTGTGTTAGAAATAGTCGGGAACTGCTGGTAAGTTTATCATCCTAATCTTCATGACTATTTTGGACTAGTGGTTCACACTGGGATAAGGAATACAAGATGCCATCCTGTATCTCCTCCAGTGGGTCTGGAACCATCTCAGTGTGACTTGGGGTTTGTTTCATGGTTCTCGATGGTCAAGGAATTCCTGGCCTTGTGGCCAACATCTTCATGAAGAGAACCTCTGTCCCTAGTAAGAAAAACACTCAAATAGCCAACTGAATTGGAGCACATTGCCAGCTCGAGAAGAGTTTCCAGAGCTTGTGCTGGGTTAGCAGAGCCCTTAAAAGCTCAAGATGATGCCACACTATAACAGGACTCAGAGGGGGACCTCGAAAGAGGACCACAGATGGTTGCTTGAGCTTTAATGAGTGCTGTGGATAAACGAAGCATCCAACTGCCCAGAAATCCTAATGGAAACAACCACCAATGATTTTTTCAAGCATCAATGATGATTTTTATAGGGTTCCACTGGAGATGGTGAAGGAAAATTGAGTTTAAATTCAGCTCCTAATACTTTCCTGCTTTGTGAAATTAAATTCATTATTAACCTGCCTTAGCCTCATTTTTCCTCATTGGTAAATTGGAATAAAAATACCTAGAGTGCCCATTACACAAGCCTATGGTGAGGCTTAGGAGAAATAAATAAATGGAGGTTAGAAATTAACCTTAAGTAAGTTGATAAACATTTAAAAGTTAAAAGTAAATATTACCCAAATAATAAATCTAAAATTATTTAAATAACCTTGCAAAAAAGCCAGACAGTCAACAAATATTTATCAAATGCCTAATCATATCCTGGGCACCGTGTAAAAATTCTGATACAAAGTAAAGCCAGAAGATAGTTCCTGCCATCAAGGAGCTTACTGAAAGAGACAACATGCAAACAATGTATTATTTGACTAGTAGAATTCTTGTTCTATTGGCAGTTGGTTATAGGGGTAGTGGATGAGAACACTGGACTTGGGAGACCTGAATTCAAATTTGACCTCATATATTTGTTACCTATGTGACCCTGGACAAGTCACTTAATCTCTATCTACCTCAGTTTCCTCAACTATAAAATGGGAGAAAAAATAATAGCACCTACCTGCCATGATTGTTGTGAGGATCCAATGGGATACTAGTTGTAAAGTGCTTAGCATAATGCCTGGCACCTAGGAGGTGTTTAACAAATTATTGTTTCCTTCCTTCCTTGTTCCCAGAATCTTCTTATTCAAGTTTAGGTTGGATTTGATGACCTGAGAGGCTGCTTTGCCTTTTGAACTTTTGGGAATCAAAATGAAATAGTTTTGTGTGCATGTTTTAATGTTCCTAATTCAGTAAGTGAAGGAATAATGTGGTTAATGGATTACCTTAATTGCTTTAGTAGTATTTATGTTTTCTTTACCAACATTCATCTCCAGGACATCTATATTCATGGCTTCCTTTATCATCAGATCACAGATCTAGAGTTAGAAGGGACTTTTCTGACCATCTGGCCCAATTTCCTCATTTTACATAAGGAAATCAAAGTGTACGGGGTTAAATGACTAACTCAAAGTCATACAAATAATAAGGAGCAGAGGCAAAACAGGGACCTGAGTCCTTGGACTCCAGGACCAGGGCTCAATTTTGAAGTATTGTGCTTAGCTGAAAGGCTGATAGAGTATAGTGAAGGAATAGGGGTTAGTGTATGAAAGACCTCGATTCCACTACTACCACTGACATTTACTTGCTGTGTGACCAAAGGTAAGTCACTTATAACCTTTGGGTCACACAGGGCTTACCTACAAAATGAAAGACTGCATGGAGGAGGTAGTTTCCCTATTGGGATTTTCCTCCACTGACAACATTCCAGTTCTATGTATCCATTCTAGAACTTGAAGGGATTGAAGTGATTTCTTCAGGTGTGGGGCTTCCTTCCATCAACGAAGATGACAATAACCCGTTTTTGACTCAGTAGAAATTCTTCATGACTTATAATGGTTGAAAAATTCAACTCTTGGCTGATAAGCGATTGTTGAGCCTCTTTTAATGTAGCTGGGCTAGTCCTGCCTTCCCATCCCCAAATCTCCTTTTCCAACTTGGTAGGACCTTCCAAACTATGTGCTGTTGGCAGAGCCTTGAGAATCTCTAAAACATGAGAAGTCATTTATAATTACCACAGCCATCTTTGAGATTCTTGATGATTTCTCTTCACATATACATTTTTCAAGGGATTCATTATAAGTTGTTTTCCTTCACTAAAGTACCAAATACAGGGTCTGACTGCCATTTTGGAGGCTCGCTAAATGTTGGCGATTCCTTCCTTTTGACATTTTGAAACTAGGTGAAAAGACAAAAGCATCACGGATGCTTTCCTGCTGCTCGGATCATAGAATGATGTCACCTACCTTTGGTTATTATTTTAGCATCCCCTCTGGGATCTCAGAAAAGTACTCTCATAGATTTCAGAGAGGGTCTGTGGGTCCACACTTCTTACAAACATAGCTCATGAACCCCTGCCAGTAAGTTTACTTTGAATAATCTCCTCGTAGATACAATTTGTTTAAAGTGAGGATATTTTGTAAAACGGCATAGTAAAAGCAGTGGGTAAAAAAATTTTCCCCATAAAAACTTGGCTGTACTCTCATAAAGATATATATAGCATCACAAATTGGTAATGAGTCACACATGGAGGGAATGCACATGGTCAAGGCAACTCATTCCTCCTGTACTTCGTGTGTGTCTCCAATAATAATAGCTAACATGTATATAGCACTTTGCATGTGCTAAGCCCTGGGTTAAGTGCTTGACAATTATTATCTCATTTGACCCTCATGTTACTTCAAAGGGGCCTTGCTGTCTTTTCGTCCATGTGGAGACCTCACGTGGTTCCTCTCTTGTTCATCCGGGCTTTCTGGGTCAATATTTTCCACAGTATGACTCTTGTCTACCAGAGTTGGCTCTCTCTTTAACTTTGACTTCCAGCAGTGGAGAATAAAAGTCAAAATGGGGGTGACAACATGCAGCTAAAAACATATAGACAAAGAGGGCAGCTGGATGGCTCAGTGGATTGAGAGCCAGGCCTAGAAACGGAGGTCCTAGGTTCAAATCTGGCCTCAGACCCTTCCCAGCTGGGTGACCCTGGGCAAGTCACTTGACCCCCATTGCCTAGCCCTTACCACTCTTCTGCCTTGGAGCCAATACACAGTATTGACTCCAAGATGGAAGGTAAGGGTTAAAAAAAAAACATATAGACAAAATTCATACAGGGAGGGCAAAAGGTAACTTGGAAGATAACAACAAAGAAGTTAGGTGATGAGGAAAGTTGTGTCAATGGTGCCATTTGATCTGAGTCTTGAAGGAAGCTAAGTATTCTAAGAGAAGAGAGTGAGGAGAAAGACCGTTCTAGGCAAAGGCATGCAGAGGGGAAATGCGTGTTGTGTGTGAAGAATGGCAAGTAGATCAATATGGCTAGACCATAGAGTGAGTGGAGGGGAGGAAGGTATGAGATTATTGGAAAAGGTAAGAAGGGACCAGATCATGAAGAGCTTTAAATGCCAAGGAAATCGTGTTATCTTTTATCTGACAGGTAGTAGTATAAAAATGGAGATTTGAACCCCAGACTTCAATCCCCAGAGGTCCTTGGCACTTCCCAGAATGCCCTATAATCTCACCTGAGATCCCCACCTGGGCCGAGAACAAATTTTGTATTTAAACTGACTGTACCGCCTACTTGGGCTCGCTTCTTCCGCTTCTAAGCACACGCATCTCTCAAGATGTAAGTGGCTGTGAATGAGCGATGTGCCCTAGGCACGTGCTTTCTTATTTTGTACTTTCTTTATCCTTGATTCCTAATAATCTTTAATAAACCCCTAAAAATATAACACTTTTAGTAGAGAAACTAATGTAACTGTTACAGTAGAGAGCCACTGGAGATTATCGAACAGGGGAGTCTCATGGGCCGACCTACACTTTAGCAAAGTTACTTTGGTAGCTGAATGGAAGATGGATAGAATGGGGAAGAGACTTGAGGAAGGGAGCCTAAGCAGCAGGAGATGAGGGTGGTGACTGTGTGAATGAAGAGAAGGAGATATTATGGGAGATGTCGTGGAGGTAGGAATGAGAAGGCTTGGCAAAAGATAGGCTATGTGGAGCGAGTGAGAGTGAAGGGTCAAGGAGAGCACTCAGGGGAGGAGCCTGAATGACTGAGAAGATGATAGCGTCTTCAAAAGTAATAGAAAAGTTTGGGAAAGGGCAGAATGTTGGGGAAAAGATAACGAATTCTATTTTGAAAAAGTTGGTTTGATATACAGATGGGACACTGAGGTCACCTAGAGCTAGAAATATAGATCTGGATATCATCTACATAGAGATGATGAGTGAACCCAGGAGAGCTGATGGAAGCACCAAGGAGAGAGAGAAAAGAGGAGAAGGTACAGGACAGAGTCTGGGGGGGGGGGGGCGGGCACTCAGTAGGGATCTCAGGGACCAGCATCATCACTAATTTATTTATTAAATCAGTATCAGATCAGCCTCACCTAAATTCAATTCACATACAAACCAAAACATTGCCCAGTGTTATCAATGGTCCTCTTAAAAAATGAAGGACCACCACCACCAAAAGATACATGTAGAGAGATGACAGAGATGCTGTGTGGCATAGTGGATAGAGAACTGGCCCTTGGGGCAGGACGGTCTATGTTCCTGCCCCATATTGGCACATGCTGGTTGGGTGACCCTTGGCTATCTAAGGATATAGTCTTTAGCAGAGCAGCCTATTTCAAAAGATTTATGATTTCTTTGGGGGCTAAAGCTTTCCAGGAATGGAGATGGCAGTCTGTCTGTGCCTTAGTAGATGATTCTGTTTCTCACTTCAGCCAGAATGCTTTATCCAGTTCCCCAAATTTATAGAGGCAGGTTCTTGGACAACATATGCTGTCCATCACTAGGACTTTACTCAAACCATTTGGAGCTTGATAAGTCCATCCTGAGCTTGGACTTTGCAGAACCAGGCATTAAAAGCCATGTTATAAGGGATTTTACCAGCAATAGGAAATCCTGCAAACCAGGAAGTCCTGGAGAACAAGAGAGATTCCAGAATGTTGGGGAAGAGAGACTGTTGCTTTTCCCTAATAGTAAGGAGAGAGTCCAGAGGGTTTTCAGTTTGGTTATTCTGGGGTGGGCCCAGAGAGCCAGTGATTCCCTCTCCTGTGGGCCTTCCTTGAGATTCTGCCTATCCCTGCTGCTGCTACTGCTGCAGAGGAGTGGGTGTTCAACAGAGCTGCTGGTGACTTCCTACTGAGACTTCTGCTTGACTCAAAGAAGGACTCCAGTTGTGTGAGATCTTCTTTGGCCTTATTCTTGCTCCTACCAAACCCTCCCCAATTTTAATAATTTAAGGAATTAGTTTAGAATAGTTATTTTGGGGGGTTTGGGGGCTAAAAGTTAGTTATTCCCTGATTCCCTTTCCCTTCTTCCTTTAGTTTAATAAACCTGTTATTTTGGTATATATTTATAGTTTTGAACCCTTATTTAGCTCACCTATTTCAGCCAAGAGTCACTTCCAGGCTGGTAGGACTCTCTTTTGGCCATATTAAAAGTATGTTTGTCACATAAAATCCACTCATACAATGATGAAGATATTCAAATCCTCTTTTTCTCTTCAGATCACTGGACCTCATCAGTTCCATCACTAGGTTATTGCTTTCCCTGCATTCTTTCCGGCATGTTCCACAAGTCATTGGCATTATAAGCAGCAATCATTTACCCTAAAGCCTGGAAGAGGAGAAATGAATTAAATATTAAAGAAAAGTCATTGAACTCCCTGAGCTTGTCAGTTTTGGGGAGATGGAGGGTCAAGGGGTGGAGTTGTGGGTTTTTTAGTTCAGCCATATAGGGCTACTGCCATTGAAATCAATGATGTCAGAATGATCCCAAGCATCTCTCTGGTGCAAAAGAAACGCCCAATGGATTTCAGAACATAAGCCTTCCAATAAAACTGGCAGGTAAGTGCTCAAAAACAAAGATGCTGAATTCTGGCCTGCAACATTCTCCAGTGTATCCTGGAACTAGAATGAAAAGCAATTGGGAAATATTTAGCAAAATAAATAAAAATACAATAGAACATAGATCATGTTATTATGTGGTTTTCTATGCAACTTGCTGGGATCTTTATGGAAAATTTAGTTGTCCCATTTCTATCATTGCTCAAGAACTCCTAGAGATAAATTTGGGAGAAACAATGTTCCCAGAAAGACTTTGTCTTCTCTAATGATTCCTATTAGATTCCAGAAATGATGGCAATGTAGAGCAAATTCCCTCCTAAGAGCTTCCAGCTTCACAGTGACAGAATTTCAAAATTGAAAGGGGCCTCAGAAGCTATCCAGTTTAACCCAAACCCCCAAAGAATTCCCCCAGAAATGAGCATCTGCTCTTTCCTTGAAGATCAGTGAAGGGGAGAGGGGTCCAATTATCTTCTAATTCCATTCCACTTTGACAGAATCATAGAATTTAGAGTTGGAAGGGACCTTGATGGCCATGTTGTCTAACTGATAAACCAGAAGAGTCTTTCCTAGAACACTCCCCAAGTGGCCTTCCATCCTCTGCTTGCATACCTCTGCAGAGGGGAAGCTCACCCCTTTTTGAGGAAGTCCATTTCACAACTGAACAGCTTTGGTAGAAAACTTTGCTGACATTAGGTCTAAATCTGTCTCCTGGCCACTTCTACCTATTGTTCCTGGTTCTGCTCTTACTTCTGGCACAGCCCTGAAGACCCAAGAATCACTTTCCTTTGGCCAAACAGACAAGTCTAAGCCTTCTCCCACAGAGCAGCCTTTCCACTACTTGAAGGCAAGTTTCATGTTTTCCTGAGCCTTCTCTTTTCCAATTTAAACCTCCCCAGTGTCTTCAGCTGTTATTCATAGGCCACAAACTTGAGATCCTTCACTAGTCCAGGAGGCAGCATGGTATATGCATGAGGCATTAAATTGAGAAGCAGACTGACCTGGGTTCAAATCCTGTCTCTGATATTAGGCATATGACTCTTAGGCAAGTCACTTAACTTCTCTTGGTCTCAGTTTACTCATCTGTAAAATGAAGAGATTGAACTTGATTGTCTTTAGGGTTTCTATAGCTTTAAATCTGTGATTTTCTGATCTTATGAACGAGCCATTCTGGAGTCCCTTCTCTGTTCTAGCCCTCCTTTACCACAGAGGTACCAGAGTAGGGATTGTACGAGTGGAGAGGAGATGTGTATGGGAAATGCTGGGAAGGAGGAAGCTTAGATGTGGTCTGAACATGACAGAGAGTTGGAAGCTTTATTTCTAGAAGTTATGCTTCTCAATGCAGTTTAAGTTGCCTTTGTGTTTAAAATTTTAAATTTAGTTTTAAAGAAAAAACCTACCTTCTGTCTTAGAATCAGTACTATGTATTGGTTCCAAGGTAGAAGAGTGGTAAGGGCTAGGCAATGGTAAGTGACTTGGTCAGGGTCACACAGTTATCTGAGGTCAGATTGGAACCCAGGACCTTCCATTTCTAGACATGGCTCTCAATCCATTAAGCCACCTCCCCTGTCCCTCCCATATTTCACGATTGATTCATGTTGAACTCGCAGTCCACAAAAACTAGCCACACCTTTGTCAGAAAAACTGCTGTCCAGCTACCTACCCCATCTTGTAGCGAAGAAGTTGATTTCTTGAACATATTTCCTGCTACAAAATAGAAAAATAGAGACAAGAAGAGGTTAGAGGTCATTGTCTCCATCAATAAAAAAGATGGAGGAGTCCCAACTCAGTCCTCCCAGTCACCGTCATACACAATGGGGCCTCTTTATTACCCGTGGACATGGATATTCGAGTAACTTAATTACACGAGCATTTTAAATACACTGTTCAAAATTAAGTCTGAAGAGGACTGACGGACTCCTTTGCCTTCATGATGTTCGGGTCCTATTAGATTTTAGACACCGCATGGAAGCCCCGGAGGAAGTGGGAGGCGGCCTCTATAACTTAATTGCCTCACTGGATGATTGGACACTACATCTAATCTCATTGTCCAAGGCTGCAAGATTATAGGAGAGTGAGAACAATTTTAAAGCCTGGGGCAGGAAATATTAATAGCTCTCAGTCCTGAAGCTGGCATAATAGATAATGACCTGCTTGCTCCCCGCTCTTGGTTTGGCACCCTTTCGTAACTGTTCACCTCTCGGTCCTCACCGTTTAATGTCATGTTTTTGTTCTTTTCCAGGGATCCAGGCACTCTCCCGTCACCCTTTTGAGTATCTTAACTTCTTTCCCAGGTTCCTTTAAGACAAGTTTTTAACCCGTAATTTGTGAATTTGTATTAAGTAATATTTTGAGAACTAAGAATCAATAGAGTTGATTTCTCTAGTAATCCTATGCATATTTTGCGATTAAACAACCATTTTGAGAAGCAGTCCAGTGGCTTGATGGGACTGCCAAAGGGGAGCCATGACACACAAATGGAGGGATATTTTGCTCTTGATTCCCTCTCCCCCAAATACAGCTTTAGGAACTTGGATGATGTCCAGGAGTGGGGAACTTCCAGAAGGGAACTTTCCTCCCCGCCTCAATTTTCCATTTTCTCACGGCCCCGTTTTTTTTCTTAATATCTGTAGCAAACAATCTTCTCCTCTCTCCTGTGACACTGAAGGATTTGTATTGGCATCGTTATAAATAACATCACTTTCCTAAAAGATGACGACTTCTTGACCTCTTGAACTATTCTCTGGTTCTTCTCAGTTTAGATCTGGAGATTTTGCTCATTTTTTTCCCCAGTAGCATTTTGAGGACAAATGCATACCATCATGGCTCCTCTCATTTATCAACTATATGGGGACATTTCACAGCAAGGGGTCTTACCTCATTCTGTCTATTTTTGATCCAGTACAAAACCCAAATGTGATTAAAATCAAGAAATGCCATCAGATTATTGTCTGAGGCAACCCAACTCCTTCAAATAAATGGCACCTCCAATCCCCATTGCTTCCTCTTTATATCATTTTTTTTTGGTGTGGATCTGAGTTCTAATCCCCTCTCTAGACCCTGATTTTTTTTTCCTCAGTAAAATGAGAAAGTTAGCTCAGATGATCTATGAAGCTCCTCCTACATTTAATGCTAATGCTTCTGGGATCCAATGGGATTCTGCTTTGTGTGGCTGGAGGACAGGACCTGGGACTAGGAAGATCTGAGTTCAAAGCCAGTCTCAGATACTGACTATGTCACCCTGGGTAAGTCATTTAACTTGTTTGTCTCAGTTTCCTCATATGTAATGTATGGGATAATAATAGCATCTATCTTCTAGTGTTGTATCAAATGAGACAATTAGCACAGTGCCTGGCATAGAGTAAGTGCCATAAAATGTTAGCTATTACTAGCTATTGCTGAAGGTTGGGGATGTGTCCAAGGTATGTATGATGAAGGTAGACTGAGGACAGAGGCCAGGGGAGTTGAGGTGATTAAGGAACTGAGATGCCAAGCTGGTGGGAGTCAGTGGGGGAGAACACTGGGCTAGACACTGAATTTGTGGAGGAGGAAGGTCTGTTGATAACAGCAGCAATGATCTGGACAGGATGGAGTGAAGGAGGCGAGGGGACTGTTGAGGGGTAGTGGGAACAGAAAGTTCTGTTCATGGTGATCGAAGGGGAGCAAAGACGATGCTAGGTCATCTTCCTAAGCCTCCATGTCAGGAGCCATAAGAGTCTCAGAAGGAGGCCAAGAGGTGTTGGTGTCCTTAAGAGAAAGGCAAACCCCAGGAGAGAAGAGACAGGAGAGGAAAAGACGTCAGTTGGAGGGAGGAGATGGTCAATCACAATGGAGAAAGGATTCCTTCCAGAAGACACAGGGGAGGTTGAGTACCTTGCACAAATCAGTCTAGTTGTACCCATTGGGCACAAAGAATGAATTAACAAGTATTTATTCCAGTCTTTCCAAGTACTAGGTTCTAAGCTAAGTGGTGAGGATAAAAAAAAAAAGTAAAATGCAGTCTCTGCCCTCCAAGTGTTTGCATTTTGTGTAGGAGACAATTTGGCAACAGCTACATGCAAGACCCAACTTCCTTAGGGGAAACAGTCTAAAAAGCTAGGCTTGTAGGGGAAAGGACTCCTGCTGAAAGGACCATTTGAGGGGAGTATTTTTTTGAGAGGGAAGCATAAGGATTAGGCAATTGGGGTTAAATGACTTGTCCAGGGTCACACAGCTAGTAAGTATGTGAGGTCAGATTTGAACCCAGGACCACCTGTCTGTAGGCCTGGCTCTCTATCTAGTGGGCCACCTCTATGCTCCATTTGAGTAGAGTCTTGAAGAAACTCAGGAAATCCAAAAGAAGGATGTGAGGAAGGAGAGTATGCCAGAAATGAAGACAACTAGGACAAAGGCCTGGAGACAGGAGATGGAGTATTGCATTTGAGGCACTTAATAAATGCTTGTTGACAGAGTGCTTAATTGATTCCAATTGATTGGAAGGCAGTTATGTTGGGAATAGTGATGGACAAACACCATTTCCCCCAAATGTGGTTTTCATGAAAACTCATGTTTTTGATAAAGATTTGTTATTTCCCTCTGTCTTTTCCTCTCTCTTTGGCTCTGTCTCTCCCTCTCTCTTTGTCTCTGTCTCTCCCTCTCTCTTTGTCTCTGTCTCTCCCTCTCTCTTTGTCTCTGTCTCTCTCTCCTCTCTTTGTCTCTATCTCTCTCTCTCCCTCTCTCTTTGTCTCTCTCTTTGCCTTTGTCTCTCCCTCTCTCTCTGTCTCTCTCTGTCTCTGTCTCTCCCTCTCTCTCTGTCTCTGTCTGTCTGTCTGTTTCTCCATCTCTGTCTCCCTCCCTCCCTTCCTCCCTCCCTCCCTCTCTGTCTCTGTCTCTGTCTCTGTCTCTGTCTCTGTCTCTGTCTCTCTCTGTCTCTCTGTCTCTCTCTCTGGCTGTCTCTCTCTCTGTGTCTCTGTCTCTGTCTCTGTCTCTGTCTCTGTCTCTCTGTCTCTCTCTCTCTCTCTCTGTCTCTGTTTCTGTCTCTCTCTCTGGCTGTCTCTCTCTCTCTCTGTCTCTCTCTGTCTCTGGCTCTGTCTCTGTCTCTCTCCCTCTCTCTCTCTGTCTCTCTGTCCCCCCGCCCCCACCCCTTCTTCTTCTTCATCTTCCTCCTCTCGCTCCTGTCATAAATCTATGGGAATAAATCTGTTCCTTCCAAGGCGACCTCATTTTCGGGCTGTGTCCCCAACGGAGGAGCGGCTTCTGGCGGGCCAGATTCGGTCTCTGTTTTCTCTCGGCTTGGCCCTGGCCAGCCTGAAAGGAATTCCTTGCTAACTTGGAGCCGAGCTGGAGAGACCCGGCAGGCCCCCATCCTGGGCTGTGCCGGGACAAATGCTGACAGCACATATCAGCCACTCACCACATTTCCACGCAGCAGCTCAAGCCCAGCTCTTCAACTTTGACCCCGGAAAAGCAGGTCAGCACAGAGAAGAAATGCATGTCAGAGCCGGTGATGATGCCTGGGAAGTTCATCAGCTGTTCTTTAGCTTTGGCCAGGGGGTGCCCTCTTCACCGCCCCCCCCCCCCCCCGGCTGGACTGGGGCCTGAGCATCTCTGAGACAGGGAGTGAAGTTTGGAGAGCTTTTTTTAATGGCAGGCGATGCGAGTCTTTGTCTGAGGAGTGCCTGAAATTGGAGCCGCACTTTCCTTCTTTCCTTTGGGGGGCACTTCGGAAACACATCCTGTGCCCATGAGCCAAACTGCATAACAGACAGACTCGGGCAGGACCCGTGGCCTATCTCTGATGCCAGCTTGGCCTCCGATTCCCACCCATCTGCTGCCTCATTGCCTGTGGCTGGGAATTAGGAGGTTCCGATCCCGGCAGCATCAGCGCTGGGTGGGGGACAGAATGGAGGACTGAAGCAAGAGAGAGAATCTGGTTCAGGCCAAGAGAGGTGCCCACCAGGGAAAACCTGAAGATGATAAGTCTGGAATGATGTAGAATGGCAGAGCCATGGAAAAAGGAACGTATAATGATAACTGATGTTGGGAGAGCTCTTTACGGATGGCTGAGGGCTTCAAGAGCGTTGTCCCCCTGGAACGAGTCTCATGACAATCCAACAAGCCAGGGAAGTGTGTATTTTTTGCCAGTGTCCTTATCTCTGCTTTACAGATGGGGAAACCAAGGGAGGCAGCCCTGATCACAGACCCAGTCTGTTTCAGAGGCAGGATTGGAACCCGAGTTTCTTCTGGCCTCTTGGCTATTTCCCAAACATAACACGTAGTCTCCTATTGTATTCTGAGTTTCTACTGGCTCTTCCCCACATCTGGAATTCTTTCTTCATTTCTGTCTCTTCATTTTCCCACCTTTTATCAGAAGCCTTTCTGATCCCTCTTCATTCTAGTGCCTCCCCTCCCTGATTATCTCCAATTTACCTCGTATAGATCTTTGTTTTTGTTGTGGTTGTTCAGTTCTTTCAGCCCTGTCGGACTCTTGGTGACCTCATTTGGGGTTTTGTTAGAAGAAATACTGGTGTAGTTTGTCATTTTTTTTCTCCAGCTCATATGACAAATGAGTAAACTGAGATCAAAAGGGCTAAATGACTTCATTAGACTGTGATGCCCTTGAAGGCAGGGGCTGTTTATTGACTTTCTAGAGCTAGGGACATTATTTTTTTAACTGAAATTAATTTAGAATATTTTTCCATGGTTACATGATTCATATTCTTTCCCTCCACCCATCCCCTGGAGGCGATGCACAATTTAGGGACATCTTTAAAAAATGTTTGTTGGCTTGTCTTGACTCCAAGTCTCACCTGCTCTCTACTTGGTCCCCTTGGCTCATACAACTAAGGAGAATGTAAGATCCCTGAGGACAGGGGCCATATCTTTTTTGTCTCCATGTTTCCTAGTACTCAGCATAGTGCTTGGCACATTTTTGGTGGGGCCTGGGATGGGTGTGGTATGGGAGTTAGGTATGGGTGGGTATGAACCTGTGGTTTCAACTTGTAGGGAACTCCCAGGGGTACCAGTGCTTCCACTAATCCAGATCTGCAACTCACCTGGAGTCAGTCTTCTAGAGGTGCCTGGGGCTTCTGGAGGTGCCGTTGAACTAGTCAAAGACAGAGAGAGAAATTGAACTCTGCTCTTCTCCAACCTTCCCAGGACCCAGGAGGCATAAGCCTATGGATGCTGGGAATTGAACCTCTGTGAGATCTGAGCAAGTCTAATACTGGTGTGGATGCTGGATGGAGCAAGCCCAGATTATTGCTGTTAGCGTGTCTCTGCATAGGGAAGAATGAACTGAGCCAGGCAGACTGACCCCAGGTGACATTTTGGAGTAGGCAGAGTTTACCTTTGACCAGCTTCACGTGCTTCTACCCTTACATGAACTGCCCATACAGTAGTACTAACATTAATTAGGTAAGTCACTGTGGCCATCAAGGTCTTGTTTCATCATCTGTAAAATGAGCTGGTTGACTTCTCTGATGTCCTCTGAGATGCCTACAGCCCATGATCCCTAAATGTCTAAGGCTTCAGCACCCAGGCTAGCCAGCCCTCTGCTCATCATTGCTTCAGTTCTGTTGTGGGGGGGGGGGGCAGAGAAGTGGATAAAGAGCTAGAGGTAGAGTCAGAAATATGGGGAAAAATATATATATAAAGAGAGTCAGAAATTCAGATACTCTCTGACTGTGTGAGGGTGGGGTGGGTGCTACTTAACCTAGATTCTCCTAGTTTCTATAAAAAGAGAGTGATGATAATAGCATCCACCTTTCCAGGTTATTGTGAAGATCAAAGCCATCCGAATCGGAGCTAATATTGTGCTGATCAAGAGACTAAGGGGCACATGCCCTGGTGGCCGAGGTGGCTCTGACCGACCAGGAGGGAGGGTGGCTCAGGGCTGTTGTCTATAGCATTAGATGTAAGGAGCCTTAATGACTTCCAAGATCTATGTCAAACGTTCCATGTTAGTTGGAGGCTGCTGGGAGGCTAAGTCTTGAATTGCCTCCTCTAGGCAGTGATAAGATGGCGCACATGCATGTGTGTGTGTGTGTGTGTGTGTGTGTGTGATAGATCTTGTCTCTTACTTTCACCTGGTACCTCAGTCCTATGTCTGAAATCATTTGTTCTGCCTTGGGCCCAGGGTGTAGGTCCTGGCAGAGTTATCTTGTCTTTGTCCTTGTAGGAATGTGGTTTCCTTGTGGTCGCCATGAATTCTCCCTTGACTGTACCCTTGGTTTAGGCTTTCTGCTGAGGTAACTAAGTCAAATAATTATACTGGTAATGATTACGACACTCTATAGGGTTGTCATCTGAGCCAAGCTGTCCTAGACAAGTAGATAGGTGGAACAGTGGATAGAATACTGGACTTGAGATCCAGAAAACTTGAGTTCAAATCCAGCCTCTGACACTTTCTGGAGCATCCTGTATATAAGATAGGGATAATAAGGGCACGGCAACGTTAAAGTGCCATACTTCATGGTTAGAAAATAACATGATGTTTGTTTTTAGGAACAGCAGAACAGGAAGAAATCTTTGCTAACATGGCCCAGAAAAAGTGAGAGGTCACATGAGACACTCAGTGGGCAGGTGTATGGGAGCAGGCAGGAGGAAATGATTGCCTGTTCATAGTTCACCTGGGACCTCAAGATTTTACAGATTTATGGGGTGACCTGGGGGAGAGAGAGTTAAACCCAAAGCCAAGAGCGGAGTCTAAACCCTGTACTTACTGGCCCAGTGACCCTGGTCACTCACCTAAGCTTGGAAGGCTGTGAACCAGGGGTGACAAGCAAGAAACAGGTCCCTACCAGCTGTGTAGTGGCTTGGAGTGCAGTATTATCTATGTTTATTATAGATTTATTTATTGCTTAAATATTTCCCAATGAAATTAAAAAAAAAATAACACCTTGTCTTCCATCTTAGAATCAATTCTGCGTCTTGGTTCCAGGGCTGAAGAGTGGTGTGGGTTAGGCAGTAGAGATTAAGTGACTTGTCCAGGGTCACACACACATATTTGAACCCAGGACCTTCCATCTCTGGGCTTGGTTCTCAATCCACTGAGCCACCTAGCTGCTTCCCCAATTACATTTTAATCTGGTTCTGGGCACACTGGGGAGTATTATGGGTCTCATGACAACTCTCTGACTATAAATGGTAGGGAAGTAGGTGATCTGTATTGATGAGGAAGTTTCCTCACCTGGGACATTCTAATCCCAATAAGTTCAGGAGCCTCAGCCCTCTGGTCCTGATTATTAGCTGGATGTGGCCAGTGGGCCACCGAAACTGAGGTAGTGGACGGAGTGAGCACTGACTATGGCAGCCACAGGAGCCAAGTTTAAATCTGGACTCTGCCGCTGGTCATCGGGGGGATCTTGGGGAGGTGACTTGGGTCACCTTTTCAGAGAGCCTCAGTTGCCTTCTCTGAAGAGGTTGGATGAGAGGACCAGAAGATGGCTTCAGGGAGGAAATCCATTCATTGACCTTCAGCACTCAGGACACTGTTGCCCCACTATGGTTTGTTTATACTAGCCTTGAAGGTCCTCTAAAAATGCTTTGCATCTCCACGTACTTTACTGAAATGGGTGCATTTAGGTGAAGCACCTTGAGTGTTCGGCATAATGCTGTGCACACCTCCATTGGCACTTCCAAAAAGAATGCTTCATCCCAAGTGTGATGAGAGGAATATCCTACTCTCGCCCCAATCCAGCCTTAAGAGGTATTGAGATGATCTTCCAGATGAGATCGTCTCCAGTGACAAGAGTACTGGTAGCCCTCTCAGGTCACCCACGTCAAAAGATCCATGGCGGCTTCAGTCTGGTTTGGGGATTTGGCTGGCCGAGGCAGGAAGGCTTCATTCAGCTGAAAAAACGGCACTATTCTTCATGCACATCCTTGTCGAACGTCCCTCTGCTGCTAGGGCGGAACAAATCCTTCTAACTCAAGAATAAACCACAAATGTTTCCATTTATTCTAGTGTTGAACCAAAATTACCTGGGGACAGCCCTGAATCAAGCCTATCCCAGACTGTCAAAAAATTAGAGAAAACAAATAGAGACAGGAGAAGTCTCTTACCTAGATGACAATAAAGAATTATGGGAAATAAAATGAAAGTGAAAGACAAATAAGCAGAAAGTCAATGGCTGAATGGAATCCATTCTCTCTCAAAGAACAGGTTGGAAAGGGCTGCCACTTAGAAGTCAGCAAAGTGCCCCGCACATAGTAGGTGCTTAATAAATGCTCAGTTCCTGTCCCTTCTCTTCCCTTCATCCGAAGGAATCATCGAGTGCCAGATGCTAGAGCTGTAAAATGGCTGTGGCTCCATTTCCTTAAGTCGTGTAAGGAGAGAGATGTTATATCTAGGGAATATCAAACAGTGAAACAAACCTCCTGGGGCCATACTTCTTTCTACCACTTTTTATTGGCCATTGAGTGAGAATGGCTTTATTTTTTTTTTCGGTTGTGCTATCACTACATAAAAAATGATTTGCCTTTGGTGGGCTTTTCTTGGTCAGCGACATAATATCTTTTATGATCACATCTAGAAGTGTTTGAATGTTTTTATTTGGCAATAGAGCAGCGGTCATTGCCATCATTATTCTCATGGTTTTCATCAGCTTTTAAGAAACAAGCAGCGAGGCATGAAGCCGGTTCTCCCAAAGGAACCTGCTGCTCTTCTCTCAGTAGGATGGAGAGATGCGAGTGTTTTTGGCATCACGGGAGATGAGGGTTCTGATTTTGCTCCTGACACTAAACGTATGGCCATTGGCAAGGTGGAGTCTCCGTTTCCTCATCTATAAACTGAAGATACCATACTGTAGTACCTACTTCATAGGTTGGTATATGGCTCAAATGAAATGATGCCCAGCAATGTCTTTGCAACTTTAAAGTGCCATGTATACGTCGACTCTTCTTACCTCAGAGGTCTTTGATGTCTGTGGATTTCATTGAAAAGCATGAATCCTTTCGTAAACATGGAACTCCACCCCAACTCTGATTAACCAGTCAATCAACAGCTACAGCTAGCAGCAGATATAATCACTCAATATGGCTACACTTCTTTAAAAAAAACTTTTACGTTAAATATTAATTGTTGATAATTATATTATATATCATAATTAATATTATTAAATGTTAAAGAGATCTAAAGATTTAAATATATATTTTCCTAATTACATACAATAACAATTTTATATGTTTTTTGAAATTCTAAGATCCCTTCCACCCTTTCCTCCTTCCACTTGGAGAGAGTAAACTATTTGATCTGGGTTATACATATATCATCGTTATGGCTACACTTCTATATGTATGAGGGTTCAAGGAGGATTGGCACCTCTGGTGTGGGGGCCTGCTGAGCCCTTTGATGTCCACCTGACATGCCTCTCACTGTGGCTCCAAGTAAATCAGCTTGGCAGAGGAGCTAAACCAGATGGAGGGTATCCTCAGGGCAACAAGCCCATTGGTGAGTTAGGGAGGTGACTACTCCAAGCGGGTGAAGGTCCCCTAGTGGAATAGGTGGATGAGAACAGCCATGAAGGCAGCTGAAACAGGCACTGTAGAGTGCTTAGAGTTTGGGCAGACACTGAAGATGCCCAGGTCATCCATCGACTGCCTCCCGGGCCATCAGCAGTCATCCTGGCGTTTGTCTTGCTACTTGAGTTCAATGACTCTGCAAGAGAGAGTGGCGTTGTTCACTGTGTATGGATGGATACAACAACTCTTATTGTAAGAGTCTGTAAGCCTAGTTAGTTGACTGCTTTCTCCTACTCAACAAATAATGAACACGGTGGTTGGTATGTATGTATCAAACATCCTCTACATCTTGCAAACAGTTGTGAGATGGAAAAGATGGGGCCCATTATTGAAGAAGATTATGAAAGTCTACTTGTTCTCTACTAGTACCCTTATCCAGGATACTCTCTATTTTCCTATGGAGAACCCTCAAATTTTACATAGACGGGGGAGTAGATATATTGTAATGACCATAATCTACATTTATGTAGTATTTACTATGTGCCAGGCACCGTGTTAAGTGCTTCACAATTATTATCTTATTCGAATCTTATGACTCCGTGTGGTGCTTTCATTATCTTCATTTTACAAATGAGAAATCTAAGGCAAAGGAAAGGTACCTGAGGCCAGATTTGAACTCATGTAGCCCTGACTCCAGGCTTAGTTCTTTATTGATTGAGCCACATAGCTGCCTATTATATAGGCAACATAGCTGGTGTTTTCTTGGTCACTTCTTTTAGGAAGCAATAAGGGTCTAAGAGGTTGTTTTGTTGGTTTCATGCCTTTGGTGTCTTCCCTTCTTTGAGGTAGCTTGTAAATTGGTCCCTCAATCTCATAATTATGTTACCTCCACCATAGATCTCTTCTCTCTATACTAGAACTGATCTGGGCTTTTTTTCTTTATCTTTTCCTTTTAATGCCATTTCCTCTGGAAGTCCCTCAGGGAATGTGATGGTGGGATCCAAGTGTGGTGGTTCAGCCATCTTTGAAGAAGCATTTTCTTAAGGTGATTTTTGCAAATCTTTTCCATTTTTCTTCAATTTGTAGTCCTTTCTGTTTTTATCCTTGAATGCCTTTGGGATGACTTGGTTTATCTGGATAGCTTGCTAAACCTTCTTGGAACTAGTTTTACTCTCTTTTGCTTTTTTCTGCCTAATGAGATGATAATGATCATCTTCATCTATTACCTTTCCTTGTAAGAAAGTTTATAGTCTAACCCACTGTTGCCTTTAGCAGCCATCTCACTCCATTTGATAAATGAGTCAAAGACTGGCTGACTAGGATACTTTTGGGTCTCTTTTGATCCCCATGTTAGAGGAATCCGTTTATATTCCTTTAACTTCAAGAGGAAATTATAGTTGGAGTCTATGTCATTTCTCTTATCCACTTCCCAGATTTTCAACAACTTGTTTAAATAATTCAGCATTAAATCTTTTCAAGGACACACCATATCTTTTAAATTACTCTTCTTACTTCATATTTATTATCAATTCTAATTTATGCATGTAATAGAACAGAAGAATATAAAATTAAATGTATACAAAGGTATAGAATATTATATGAA